>NW_027526295.1:43009394-43279225 GCF_048455015.1 Haemaphysalis longicornis
AGCCGACGATTATCTGGCGTTTGCCACACGTCGGTCTTCCTTGGTTCAGTGGTTTGCACCGCAGGTGGTCGGGCCGGCGACAGGGGACGAATGTATGGAGCCTCGGAATGAAGGAGGGCGGGCGGGCGAGGTCGACGGGCAGCAGCCGCGTAAGCCATCGCTTGCGGCTCGCGGGGTGCTTCTGGCGTCGTTGAAGTTCCCAGCGCTAGCTGCGCTTCTTCCCTAATGACGTCGCTAAGGGAACAGACTTGGGGTTGCGGTGGCGTTGGGAGAACTTTCCACAGCTCATCTCTCAGTATTGCCCTGATAGTCTCGCGTAGGCTGTCGGCCGTAACCCGCGTGCTGTCGAGAGAGTTCGCATTGGCCGCGGTAACAAAGTTGCGATCATACTGTTGAGCACGCATTTAGAGGGCCTTCTCAAATGTGCTGGCTTCGGTCACAAATGTACCAGGACCAGGAGCATTGACCATCTGCTCCGGGGGAGTAGTAGGAGTGGGCGTACACTTCCCCCTTCCGCACCCGCCTCTATGTGGTATCCCACGGGCAAGGTCCGGCTCACGAGCCCGACGGCTAAAGGGGTGCGCGGCAACTGGCGTACGTGGCCGTGTGGTGGAACCAAGGGTTTCAAGGGTTTCAGGAGCGCTGGGCCAACTCAGCCCGGCGTCCAACCACCACACACACATGGGGTGCGGGTAATACCGGACTTGACAACCACTTTGGCCTAGCCGGAGTGGCCACGGTCTCAACCTACCCACTAGCGGCTCATGCACAAACTGTGTCAGGGCTGACCTCTACCCCATCCGGGACCCCGGTGAGCAATCGGCCGGAGGTCTCCGTTCGCAGGAATGTCCCCCTAGACCAGTTGCTCCTGTGATAGGACAGAGTTCGCGAGTGGTTTTTCTCGGCTCAGAACACTACGTGGGTTTTCGCCTTAACACTACGTGGGATGCGTCAGGCGTCTGGGTACTACCGCGTGCGCACTGGGAACTCTGCTGGAGGCTAGCCCTCAACTGCTAGCCGCCCTTTGCGCAGCCGTACAGGGAGCGCGTTCCATCTTGCGTGTCCCGAGGATGAGACGATGGATTCGCCCTGTCTCTGCGATTCGGCAGGTGGAGCACCAGTGGGCAGTGCTCGCGCTTCGGGCAGCCCCCACCTCCACGATTTTGACCCCCGCACACCAAGCAACCAGCAATGATGTTGGCTGTGAGGTTTCCACCCATTTCCATTCACGTGAGCGTGTCTTTTTTTACCAGAGTCTTTTGCTCCCGCCTTACCCATCCCAGATGACCAGTACATGGCATTTGGTTGGGCAGACCCGTCTCGTGGGTCCTCCTCGAGCCGGATTCTTTCTCACCGCGGGTGGTCTCCGCATTACAGCTCGTCGCTGCAAAGCGGCAGACACATCAAAGTACTAGCACGCATTTAGAGGGCCTTCTAAATTGTGCTGGCTTTGCTCACAAATTCAGCGACGATTTTGGGTGGATTGCGCAGAAGTCCAGCAAACATTTCCTCCTTCACACCGCGCATTAAGAAGCGTAACTTCCTTTCTTCCGCCATGCAATGGTCAGCACGCCTAAGAAGCCTCTTCATGCCTCGACGAACACAACATAGCATTCGTTACGTTGTTGTGTCCACGTCTGCAGCAATACTTCGGCCCGCTCTTTCCGCACAACCGTAGTGAACGTCGTTAAAAATTGTGTTCTTAAATCGTTCTGAAGTACGCGATACCATGATTACGATCTTCAATCATGTATTTCTTTGACATGTTGTCTGTGCACCAGCAGTGTATTTTTGATGTAATAATGAAAAATTATTTTGATGATTCATTCAAAGTAGTAAACATTAAAGTAAAGCCGCTACGTTACACTGAACGATTCGTCCTACCTCGTGTGTACACCAATTTCGGTAAAAGAAGTCGCCGCTTCTATATTCCATTTTATTTTAATAAGCTTCACTTTGACCCCAATATCCCTAACTTCACCACAGTGAAACGCTTGCTTCGACAGTGGTTGAGCACAGACGCATAAAGTTTCCCATTCTTCCGTATGTAATTCTTACTGTGTTTGAACACCAAGCTTGCATTCCTTTATGTAACGATTGTATTATTTCCTTTCTTGCGAAGCTTCCTTAATTGCAGTGTGTTCGCATGTCTTGTGTGTTCCCACTCGTGTTCTCATTTATAAAGCTTGTTTTTTTATGTTGGAAATCTAGTACTTGGTTGTAAATGGCTATATGTATATTTATTATGTTCAATCACAAACTGTGATTCGCTGGCTTCCCAACCACGCACACAAGCGACCCCCACACGCTTATGCGGGCTGGATCATGTATTTGCATATGTACACTGAATAAATTATTATTATTATTATTATTATTTAGCGGCTTTTTTTTCAAGATGGCGCCTAGCAAGGATTGTTGTGTTCTTTGCTCTTGCGTTTTTTATGGCAAACAAAAGTTTTTCCGCTGCATTGCCTGTAAAAAACGCGTGCACGCGAAGTGTGTTGTATGGCCGGACGCTGAGCTTCAACTCCTGAGATCTGGCGCTCGGCCGTTCAAGTGTAACAGCTGTCAAACGGTTGAGGTGGCGGCTAGGCCTAGTGGAGCCAGCGACGACTTCGGCGCGCCCGCAAGCAGGGCTTCTTCCCCCTGCTCCCTTCGTCAAGGCTCACCGACAGTCGTCAAGAAGGCCCCGGCGCCCCGCTCCAACCGGGTGACCTTGGTGCCGAACCTGCCGGTCTTCGCGCGCTCCTCGTTGACGTGCTGGAGGGAATTTCCTTTCTCAGCGACCAAGTGGCCGGGCTGCGCGAGGACAACGACCTTCTGCGCCGGGAAAACGCGCGGGCTTTTGCCTGCCTCCGTCAGGAGAGGGAGGGAGACCGCGCCCATTATGCGAAGTTGGTCACTTCCCTGCGTGCAGAGGTTTGCTCCCTGCGAGCTGAATTGCTTCGCCGTCCCGCTGCTTTGCAGAATGGAATGCGCGGCAGCTCGGGGAAGCCTTCTTTCACCCAAGCTGTTAACAATGAAGTGCCATCCTCGTCGGCTACGTCGGCTCCGCTGCAGGCGGTGTCTCCGGCGTCTCCAACACTTCACCCAACTCCGTCCACCCCCTTCCCAGTGCTTTCCGTGTCTGTGCCTGAATGTCACCCTCCCAGTTTTGAGAACAAGCGCCAAAGCCGGGCATGTGTGGGTGCATCAGACACATCTGGACTGGTCGTCGTTTCGCAGCCGAAGCGCCCCAAAGCTATGTTTGTTTCCAAGCTTTCTCCGACCACCACCCCTGCCAGTCTCAATGCTCATCTGTTAACTTTAGGTGTCTCGCCCTTGAGCTGCCGACGACTGAAGACTAAATTCGACACCTATGCATCCTTTTATATTTCCTTGAATGAAGAGTGTTTCGAGCGCCTAAATGACCCCGCTGTTTGGCCGAAAGACTGCCTCTTTAAGGAGTTCCGAGGCATGTTTCGCGAAGGCATGCTTCACAGCTCTGAGCGCATCACGTAAGAAAAACAACCATGACTAGTTTAGATGTTTTTTATCAGAATGTGCGAGGTCTTCGAACTAAGGCGACTGAATTTTTTGGTAACGTTCTGGCTTCTTGCTTTCCGTTAATAGCTATATCTGAAACTTGGTTGTGCCCTGATATCCTATCCAGTGATTATTTTCCTCAAAATTACCATGTATATCGTAATGATCGCGCTTTAACGGGATGCAAACAAAAAGGGGGCGGAGTCCTTCTCGCCGTTGACAAATCTCTCCCGTGTGTGCTACGTAGCGATATTGATATTGCAGATGAGTCTTTATGGGTCGAAATTCATTTCTCTAAAACTGAAAAACTTCTAGTTGGTGTTTTTTACATTCCTCCTGATGTAGCTCCTGAGGCGTTCAATAAGTTAATCTCCTCCATTGAACAGGTGCTTATCACTCATGGCAACCGCAAAGTCCTCCTGCTTGGAGATTTTAATGCTCCTGGCGTGGAGTTGAGCCAGCTAACTTGTTTCCACTACAACCACCACATTGAACAGAAGGGTAATAGGTTGCTAGATTTTTTGGCTTTCACTTCTATGGCACAGTGTAATCGCACAAAAAATTGCAGTGGAAATATTCTGGACCTGTGCTTTTCGAACTTTGATGGCGTTAGTGTGTTGCACTCTGATTGTTCTTTAGTAATACCGGACAGATTTCATCCTCCTCTTTCTATTTCCTGTTGCCTCCCTTCATTGCTCCACCGTTCCGTAAATTCCAACAACACGCAACCTCATTACGCTTTCGCCATGGGAGATTATGCTGGGCTGTATGGCTATTTTTCCGCTGCCTCTTGGTCGACCGTCATTGACCACACTGATGTCAATGAACAAGTCGACCGTTTCACAGAGATTGTGCTTTCGGGTATGAAGGAATACATCCCGCAATATTTACCGAGGAGGTTCAAGTTTCCACACTGGTTTTCTTCTGAATTGCGGGATGCCCTGAAACTCAAGGAACGTGCGCACAGAAAGATGAAGCGCTCTGGTGCCAACCAGTTTGCTCAGGAATTCCGGCGCCTACGTTCCCTATGTAAAATATTGCACAAACGTGATCATACTTCGTACCTGGCGTCGGTAGAAACTAAAGCAACTCACCAACCGGGAGCCTTCTGGAAATACATTCATTCTAGATCTAGTACAACTAAAGATTCTATTCGTCTTCTAGACTCCAACGGCGATGAGGTTGTCAAGGTGGCCGACTGCTTTGCTCGACAATTTTCTTCTTTTTTTGGGATTAGCGGTGGTAGTGACAACAGCAGCGCCCCTTGTCACCAAGGCGAGAACTCCGGTTGTTTACAACTAGACGAGAACATCATTCGGACCAGCATCAAGCGGCTCAAGCCCTCGCTTTCTTGTGGGCCAGATGGTATTCCTGCTGCAATCCTAAAAACATATGCAAATATATTCGTTCCTGTGT
Source organism: Haemaphysalis longicornis (assembly GCF_048455015.1). Taxonomy (NCBI): domain Eukaryota; kingdom Metazoa; phylum Arthropoda; class Arachnida; order Ixodida; family Ixodidae; genus Haemaphysalis; species Haemaphysalis longicornis. Next base: position 43,014,336 of record NW_027526295.1, read on the forward strand.
TCACTTCAATATTTAATAACTGTCTCCGGTCGGGAACGTTTCCTCGCTCATGGAAAATCTCTCGCGTATTCCCTGTTTTCAAGTCAGGCCTAAAAACTGATGCTATAAACTATAGGCCTGTCTCGCTGCTTTGTTCTGCCTCTAAAATTTTCGAGTTATCTCTTCATACGGTCTTGTCTTTCTCATTTAAGCATGTCCTCATTCCTAATCAACATGGATTTATGGGTGGTCGTTCAACTTCCACGAACCTTGTATGCTTCATGGAGCAGGCTGTCCGAGCAATCGTTGGTAGAAGCCAACTGGATGTGGTCTACTGTGACATGAGCAAAGCCTTTGATGTTGTCAACCACTCGTGATTGCTTGCAAAGCTCACTCTGTTAGATGTACACGCTTCTTTGGTGGGTCTTATACGTTATCTCAAGGAGCGATATTGCTATGTAACTGTTAACGGTCAAACATCATTTAGGTACAAAGCAACCAGTGGTGTACCCCAAGGCTCTGTTCTGGGTCCCCTTCTTTTTTCCATTTTCATTAACGATGTTGCTTCTGCCATTCAAAATTCTTCTTTTTTGTTGTACGCTGATGATATAAAAATCTTTAGAGAAGTGCGTAGTGTTCAGGACTGTAATTCTCTTCAGGTTGATATTGTGTCAATCCATCGTTGGTGCACCAAAAACGACCTTATTTTGAACCCTTCAAAAACTAAAGTTGTCTCCTATAGTAGAAAAACTCAACAGCTGCAATACCCTTATGAAATTGCAGGCACCACACTGCCGAGGGTGACCGAAATTCAGGACTTGGGAGTACTTTTTGATTCTCCTCTGACTTTCTCTTCCCACATTGCACAAATTACCCGTCGGTCTCTTCGTTGTCTGGGTGCTGTTTGCAGGTATTCTAGAGAGTTTAAAGGTCCGCTTCCTTTCTTAAAGTTGGATTCGGCTCTCTGCTTACCTCTTCTTGAATACGGGTCTGTTGTCTGGAATGGAACTTGCAAGTCCAATAGTGGCCGCATCGAAACGGTTCAAAATAAGTTCCTTTCTATCTTTAGGCACCGTTTCCGTCATGTACAAGAAGACGCAAACGGCAGCATGTCTTGTCTCAAAAGTATTCCTTCCCTTTGGTGTCGACGAATGAGAGCTGACATTATCTTTCTTTATAAACTTCTTCATGGTGATATTTTGTGTGATGACTTGGTTGCACTTATCAATGTCAACTTGCCGAACAAACTTTTCCGAAAATTTTGAACTTTCAGAACAGATACTTCAAGTAGACGACGCTCGTCCATCTGCAGAATACAATGTGCATATAATGAATATTCCGATCGTCTTGATATATTCCAGAGCTCTTTGTCTTTGTTCTCTAATGAATTTAAAACTGTTGTAGCTTAAGTGCCTTTATGTCATTTGTGTGCCGTATTTCTGTTCCGTATTTATTTTATGCAAATCATCATCTTGCGTGTTTGTTTTTCACTTTTCCTGATTTTGTGTTGCTTGAATTTCTGTCGGTTTAAGTGTCAGTGCTTGTAACGCTGAACTTCGTTTTTCCATTTTGAAACTTCCTAACATTTTGTTACAAAACATTTGTTTTATGTGTATAATCTATCTCCGTCATGTTCATTGAGTATTTGCTTGTGTATTTTCAATTTTTCACGTGCCTTCAACATTTTGCTGGCCGGGTGTCATGGCTTCTAACACTAGGCTTCCTTTTTTTTTGCTGTTTTGCTTTCTGGGATCTCTGTAACTATTTTTACCTTATTGTTTCTTTCATATATATGGTTTTCTGTGTTGTGTTGTCTTGATTTTAGTTTGTTTTTATGAATGCTTGTATATGGTGTACCAGTACCAAGACCCTAGGGTTGTTCCTGGGCACCAAAAATAAAGGTTGATTGATTGATTGATTGATTGATTGATTGATTGATTGATTGATTGATTGATTGATTGATTGATTGATTGATTGATTGATTGATTATTGTAATTCTCTTCAGGCTGATATCGTGTCATTCCATCGTTGGTGCACCAAAAACGACTTAATTTTGAACCCCTCAAAAACGAAAGTTGTTTCCTATAGTAGGAAAACTCAACAGCTGCAATACTCCTATAAAATAGCCAGCACTGCACTGCCGAGGGTGACCGAAATTCGGGACTTGGGAGTACTATTTGATTCTTGTCTGACTTTCTCTTCCCACGCTACACAAATTACCGGACGCTCTCTTCGATGTCTGGGTGCTGTTTGCAGGTATTCTAGAGAGTTTAAAAGTCCTCTTCCTTTATTAAAGTTGTATTCAGCTCTCTGCTTACCTCTTCTCGAATACGGTTCTGTTGTTTGGAATGGAACTTGCAAGTCCAATAGTGACCGCATGGAAAGGGTTCAAAATAAGTTCCTTTCTATCTTTAGGCACCGTTTCCGTCATGTACAAGAAGACGCAAAATGCAGCATGTCTTGTCTCAAAAGTATTCCTTCCCTTTGGTGTCGACGAATGAGAGCTGACATTATCTTTCTTTATAAACTTCTTCATGGTGATATTCTGTGTGATGACTTGGTTGCACTTATCAATGTCAACTTGCCGAACAAACTTTTCCGAAGATTTCGAACGTTCAGAACAGATGCTTTAAGTAGACGACGCTCGTCCATCTGCAGAATACAATGTGCATATAATAAATATTCCGATCGTCTTGATACATTCCAGAGCTCTTTGTCTTTGTTCTCTAATGAATTGAAAACTGTTATAGCATAAGTGCCTTTATGTCATTTATGTGCCGTATTTATTTTATGCAAATCATCATATTGCTTGTTTGTTTTTCACTTTTCCTGATTTCGTGTTGCTTGAATTTCTGTGGTTTAAGTGTCAGTGCTTGTAACGCTGAACTTCGTTTTTCCATTTTGAAACTTCCTAAGATTTTGTTACAAAGCCTTTGTTTTATGTGTATAATCAATCTCCGTCATGTTCATTGAGTATTTGCTTGTGTATTTTCTATTTTCACGTGCCCTCAACGTTTTGCTGGCCGGGTGTCATGGCTTTTAACACTAGGCTTCCTTTTTTTTGCTGTTTTGCTTTCTGGGATCTCTGTAACTATTTTTACTTTATTGTTTCTTTCATATATATGGTTTTATGTGTTGTGTTGTCTTGATTTTAGTTTGTTTTTATGAATGCTTGTATATGGTGTACCAGTACCAAGACCCTAGGGTTGTTCCTGGGCACCAAAAATAAAGGTTGATTGATTGATTGATTGATTGATTGATTATTATTAATATTATTATCTCCACCAGATGTCACAAAGCCAAAGACAACGTAGTTGACGTCAAAGAAAATAAGTTTATTGGAGCGAGTTTGTGCTCCCCTAACAACTCAAAGAATACACGGGCGGCGAAAGAGCAGTCAAGAATGTGACACGCGTAGTCGAGCGTCGAGAGTCGAATACCGTGGCGTCTGCTCTGCAGGCTTTTATCTTTTTGGCGGCAGTGTTTCTCGAACCGTCGATGTACATCCAGAGCAAAGACGATTATTCTAGGCTGTTCACGTAGTTCGGAATGCTCACCCTATCAGAAGAGATAACACATGCGGCATAGCAAGAAAGAATGGAACACGCCCGTCCCTTGGCACACAGATAACACAGACCGGCGCAGCCGGGCGGTAAAAGGAAAACATAAACAAACAATCCCAATGCACGGTTTGCGGCAATATATATGTCATATTCATATTTAACGTCTGTATTTAATTCAGTCCTCTAGAGTTCTATGCCTACAAACGGTTCAGTTTTCCCGCTTAGCAACCTAAACAAAAGTTACTTCCGTAACTGTTGCATAAAACGCTCCTACAGAATGCGGCTATCCACAGTGAAGCTGAATATTGCTTTTACGTTGCTGCTCAGGTATCGAGCAGTTATGCTTTCTTGTTTCCTTTTTGTCTTTACATCTCGAATGCGCATTGCATTCCGAGTGACACTGCAGTATGGTAAAAGTACTGCGTCTTTCGTTGCGAGATTAGCTACGGCATTCCCCTAACCTATTAACCTCATCTACGGAAATTGTTGGTGGGGGGGGGGGGAATGCAATGTAGTGGCGCTCTCGGCTGCCCATCGCGTCCGTCGGCTTTGCGCAGGCCTTGCGCAGCCAGACCGTGGCTCTACCAATCGGAAGGGCCCCTCATCGCCACCCTTCGGTTTCTCCTCGTGGGCAGTCTCACCGCTCCTTACTCCGGTTGAAACATGTTCGGCCGCATTGGTACCCCCGCCTTCGTCATGCCGGGTTTCCGGGCAAGATATATTGTTGAATGAAGGGGTCGGCCCCTGCCTCCTGTATGAGGCGTCCTCTTTATTGTTGATTGATTGATTGTGAAGTTTAACTCGCCGACGCAACGCAGGTGATGAGGCGCGCCGTAGTGGAGGGCTCCGGATTAATTTAGACCACCTGGGGATCTTTATCGTGCGCCGAAATCTTGTACACACGGGAGTTTTTGCTTTTCGCCTCCATCAGAAAAGCGGCCGCCGCAGCCGGGAATCGAACCCGCGACCTCGTGCTCAGTAGCGCAACGCCTTAGCCAATGAGCCACCGCGGCGGGTCCTCTTTATTGTGAATATTGCTCTATTTTCATCACTACAAATTGCTACACTCGCCTGTTTCGTCGCACAGGTCGTACGTATTCATGCCCGATGCTAGGAAAGCCCGTGCATTGTAGGTATATGGGTCGGTAGGCATTGCGTTAACTGAGCCGAAATTCCGTTATTTGAGCCTTAATTGAGACGCTAAGAGAAATTTCTGTAATAGTGGGCGGCATCCTAAGTTGAGATGTCCGTGTGCGACGCTGCTCGAAGGACCCGCTCCACACGTAGTACGTTGCCTATTCGCTCTTTCACGAGCCCAGTACCGAGCTTGCTGATAAAGGTCGTATGTACCGCTAGTAGAACGCCTTCAGAACCACTCCCAGGACGTGTCTGAACGTTACCTGACGCCATTTTAATTTTTTTTTTGCATTTGCTGCTTTTTTTGTGGGACACATTCTTCGGAATGCATTATAGAGTTGATTTTTATGTTAGAAAACATTGTATATCCTGGCTCAATTGTCTTCGTAAATGAACAACCCAGCATATTCAACCTGTAGATTATGACAATGTTCCTTTCCTGTAGTAGTTGGACTGGATCACAAAATTACGTGAATCTACTTACGCAACAAGTTTTATACCATAAAAATTATCTCACGTGTAAAACATTCTGGTGAGCTAGTTGGTGTTTTACAATTGCATGCACAGCGCACAGAAACAGGACCTAAAGAAAGGACGCACATGAAGCGTTTACTCACCACTGGACTTTTTCTTGCAAAAGGTAAACTTGTATATCATCAAAACAAATCGGACTAGTACACGTGAATTTCGAAATCTTATCTCACTGACGTTCAGCCAGATACTCCAATTCCTTATCTGATAGTTCTACTGGATGCTCGAGAAAACAGTTGTCTTTAAGCCCATGGCTATAAAAAGCTGGAATATTTACTGGTATTCTGGTCCCGGCGGTACTGAGCGCAAAGATAGACCAGGCGTCCTGCCGTAACGCGCTCTCAACGTTGCTGTGTGGTTCTCAAAGCCTGGAATTGACGAAGCTTCTTGATTGGATACCATGCTCTTTTAGAAAGCCAAGGGTAACGACCCAACGACTCTTATTTTCAAGCTACAAACGGATTGCGGTACTTTCAGCCGAGAACTCGCCGTGGTTTACTGCGAAGCAGTATATGTCTCTTCCCTCCTTGTTTTCATTCCGGGGAAGCCCATTTATTCACCGCCGCTTCTCCTCGCCAACGCCGACATCGCTGTCAGAACTGTAATTCGCCTCACTTCACCAGTGCCTGTTTCACAACCTGCGCAATCGGCTGATGAGTGCGCTAGTGCCCTCATCAGGCGTTACTAGAGCAACTTGCCCGCTTCGAACACCGACGTGAACCCATAATTCTGTTTCAGCATCAACACGACGCAAACATTTTCCTGAACTGTACAGACAACACATCCCGCTACACCCATGACACTTCTTGGGTGACAACCCAATATTTTCCAACAGGCGTGTTTTTCATTTTTCATCAGACGTCAAGTTCTCGCTACTTCTTTCATATCATGCATAATCACACTGGCCACATACACCTGCAATCTTCATACATTCACTAAACTGTTGTTTTTACTCGACAATTTAGAGTTTACTTGCACATCTGTCCTCATCAAATAACTGTCTTTGGCGCTCTTTGCCCCTGTTGGCCTTGCGCCATTAAACTCATACCATCATTACCATCATCGTGTTTCAGCATGAAAGTATTTTTGCGCGACATTTTCGCCCTTGTATTTCACGCCTACGCACGCACCAATCACCTTTGCCGGTTTATGCGTGCACTGGTTTGGAGTGATACAGGGGGCGGGGAGGTGCATACACAGCTAGTCTTCATGCAGATACCCATAACGTGCATAATGTCTTGGCGGGAAATTTTAACGTGGAAGTCTCGCGGCTCTATGCCACCTGTTAGCTGTCGTAAACGTTCGAGCAGTTTTCGTTTGGGTTCGTGTGTTACACATATAGTGAGATGTCTGCAAAGCGGGACTAAACGGACAGCCCCTTGTGCTTCCACTAGAATAAAGCTCCAGTACTCACAGGTTTTAACATCTTATACACAGACAGACGTGGTTCGCTCGGAGCAATGACAGTCGGGATCTAAGGAGCGTGTGGAGAGCAAAAGCGCCAATGGATGTGACAACAACAGAACGCCACTGTCGCCGCCACTTCCACCACAAGTTCCTGATAGCGGAGTAGCTGGGAGTCTCTCCCGGATTCACAGCAACGTCGATGTGAGCCAATAATGATTGTTCAGCTTGAATGGCTCTCAGAACAAGAATTTCGGCGGTGCCTTTTACTTCTAAGCACGCGCACATACATTTTTGCCGGTTTATCAAGCAGGAGTTGGGAGGGAATGGAAGGCGGGGTGCGTGCATGCTAAGATGTAGGTTTCACAGCCTAACGATGACATGTCCGTTTTGCTTACGGGATGTTTAAACGTGTACGTTCACCTCCCCAATGCAATCGTTCTGGTGTGCTCAGTGGTTGATCGGATTGGGTCGGTATGTTACCGAACAGTAAGATACCTATGATGCGGGAGGGTAACAGAAAGCTCTATGTTTGCCCACCAAAATAAATCTGGAGTCCTTCAATGCTTCACGGGCCTAAGTGCTAATTTTTCGACTGCAAATTACAAACAAACGTGTTTTCTTTCGTCATTTCGTGTACTGCGTCCAGCTTCTCAGGTCATTCTTCTTGAAAGCTGGGAAAGGCATTTATTTATTATTCTTTGGGCTTACTACTGAGCATAAACGAATCAGATTTTTTGTGTCACAAACATGACATGTACAATCGCGCACTTTCTGGTATTTTTTCGGTTGCGTGCAACTGCGTGATCTTTGGTGTGGAAGCTGTCTATTTCCATCTTTTTTCTTGAATGGTCGTATGATTATCTTCTGGGTTTTCATTGCAGCCTGCTGTAAGCATGCTCGCAGCATCTTCTGGTAATACCTCGCACGGGGCACCTTGAGTAATCTCGGTGACGGTATTGGTGACACCGCGGATCCCGAGCTCCCATACATAGGTTGTATCCTACCGTGACGATGCACTTTAAGGTGAAGGGTAGAAACCACAAACTGTGGCAGTCGGAGCCTAGGTCAAGCTTCGGCGGATGGGCTCCCTGTCTGTTTACCAGGCAGGAAACTCCGGAACTCTCAAGCTATCGGGGTAAGTTTGGAGAAGAAAATACCCCCGTTCCCCGCTTTTAAACTATAGCATATGGCATGTTCTAACCCCCGTCCAAAAACGTCATCTTTCCCTGAAAAGGGGCCGATCAGAAGCCTCTTTTCCTCGATTGCCTTTGATCTCGCTCCCGAACCACGATAATTTATCGCGCTTTTTTTTCATTTCACTCATTTTTTTTTTCGTTTCAAGTCTGCATTTATTTCACGCTTTTTGGTACACAAGGAGGACCCCGATTATGATTATGGAGTCTCTTGATAAGTCAAAGTTCATCACTTCTCCGTCTGTGTATCTGATCTCCAAGTTCCTTCAAAGCCTTATTGGCACAAATCTTACAAGGCTAAAAAACTCACAACTGAAAAAGTCCTGATTGGAGTCGAAAACAAAGAACAACCCTTTAACCTGCTCAAGAAAACGCGAATAGTCGATGTCGATATCAAAATCACGCCACATCGCAGCCTTATTTGCTGCCAGGGCGTGATCTCTGGTCGGGATCTGATAAATAAGACTGAAGCATATCTCCTCGGGGGCCTTCGTGATCAGGGCATGACAGCAGTCAGACATATCACCATTCGCCGAAATAACCTAATAATAGCAACGAAACATACATTCTTCACATTTGACCGCTCAACACTTCCCGAGTCGGTCAAGGCAGGTTTGATAAGATGTCCGATCTCACCCTACGTACCAAACCCACGCCGCTACTTCAAGAGTAAGCGGCTTGGGCACAGCACAACCTCTTGCCGTTGTAAACTGACGTGCGCCAAATGTGCAGCACAAGATCACCGATCCGAGAATGGTGAATGACAGAGCTTCACAGTGCAAACTGACAGGGACCGTACGCTGCCTATTCAAGGAGTTGTGAAAAGTTCAAGCCAGAAAAACAAATCATTACCTCAAAATTCAGCGAGAACATCACCTTCCCACAGGCGCGAAACAGATTCGCCTCTTTCCCTCTCGGGAAGTACGCCTACGCAGCTCGCCGGGGGGTGGAGTGGCGTCCGGTTTCGGCGGGGACCCATTACCTAGAGTTCGCCATCCCCCCCCCCCCCTGGGGCTGCCGCCGGCATCCCAGACCGTCACCACACCGCGTGTTTGGCCAGCAGTGGTAGATGGTGGCAACAGTCACCATCGGGGCCGACTCGGCTGCGGCCTCTGCTTCCTCACCCTCCCTGCTTCTGCTGGAGGCTGCCGAAGAAATGAACACTGGGAAACCCGCATCGGCTCCCAACCCACCGCACCACACGTACCACGTATGGCGCTCCCGACGGCTTCGGTGGAGGTGGATGAAACGAAGCGCACGCTAAAGGGTGCCAAGTCCAGGCGTCGCGGTGCGTCGGGTGCTATCCGGACATCTGACGACGAGATCGACGTCGGCCCGTCTCTGTCTGCAACGCAGCACAAGGAGCGGCCTCCGACGGCCAAGCCAACAAATAGGCCCAAAAAGCTCCCCGCGAGAGTACAAGCCCTCAAATACAAAACATGAATACACCAACACACACGCCAGTAGCTCTTGTAAATTTCCATAATTGGAAGAGAAAATACTGTTCAATTGAACTACAGAGGCATTCTTAATAATCTTGATGATGTTGACGAGTTACTGCATACCCAACAGCCAAGTATAACGTGTGTCCGAGAAACGCATTAAAACCCCAAGCACACAAATTTCATGAATAGTTACATGGTATTCAGGAATGACAGGGATAGTGGTGGCACATCCTCAGGCGGTGTGGCCATCATTGGCCGAAAATTATTGGCGTGCCACGCTGCTAAACTACAAGCCATCATGGAGACTGTGGCCATTTGTACGATTATAAATAACCGGCTTACAACACTATGCAGCTCTCAAGCTCAGGCTTCGAGGGCCTGGTACATCAGCTACCAGGATTTTATTTCTGTTAGGCAAGCTAAAAGCACATAATGCACTCTGGGGCTCTTATCGTACGGATGCACAAGGTCGCTTATTAAAAATTTATAACATCTTCAGGAGTATCACTTTTCAGTAAGGAACAGCCTCCACACTATAATATAGGACGCAGCACCTATTCACACCTCTACTTGGCTATTGGTTCTGAAGTGCATTGATTGATTTGATTGATTGTGGGGTTTAACGCACCGACGCAACGCAGGCGATGAGGCGCGCCGTAGTGGAGGGCTCCGGGTTAATTTTGACCACCTGGGGATCTTTAACGTGCGCCGAAATCTCGTACACACGGGCGTTTTTGCTTTTCGCCTCCATCAGAAAAGCGGCCGCCGCGGCCGGGAATTGAACCCCCGACCTCGTGCTCAGCAGCGCAACGCCTTAGTCACTGAGCCACCGCGGCGGGTTGCAGTGCATTTTCACAGTCTTGAGTGGTGTGTGGGCATGGACCGATATGTTAGTAACCACTTCACCACCTCACTGATATATATATATATATATATATATATATATATATATATATATATATATATATATATATATAAATATATATATATATATATATATATATATTGTAATGCGGGTTTATTGCCTTGAAAGCGGAGAGTAGGAGGGGCACTCAGAAGTAGCAAGCGGATAAGTGTTCCAGCCGGCAGTATATCTCGAGCACTTCACGAGCTTCACGCCGATGGCGATGCCGCTGCGGTGGCTCACCGTGCTGCCTCGTCGTCATCTGCACAATTCAAGTGGTCAATCTCCTTGAGTGGCGTACGCCAATCACAATGACATTGCTGACGGTTGTTGTGGCTGCGTAGCTTATCAGTTGCTCGGTAGTGCTCGCATGGTGGCTGCGCGCCACTTGCTCGTCTTTCGCACTACAATTACCCCCCACCGGGAAGGGAGCCACCCTGGCGACTTAAGGGCACGTCACGACGGAAGGGTCGTAGTACGGCTTGAGGCGATGCACGTGTACCGTTTCGCGGCCGCGGCAGCGTAGATCAGACGATGGTGTGAGCGGCTCCACAACGTAATTAACGGCGGAGGTTCGTTCGAGTACGCGGTACGGCCCATGGAACTTGGAAAGGAGCTTGCTAGAAAGTCCAGGGGTAGTGGCTGGTACCCAAAGCCATACGAGAGAGCCGGGAGAAAAAACCACTTGTGGGTTGTCACCATCACGCCGATGTTTTTGGTGGAATTGGTCCTCGGAAGTAAAATTGCGAGCAAGCTGACGGCACTCCTCAGCGTGGCTGCAGAGCTGAGGAGCAGGCGTGTATTCGGATGCGTCGGGTCGGTAGGGTAGAATGCTGTCCAGAGGGCAGGATGCTTCACGGCCATAGAGGAGGAAGTACGGCGAGAACGCAGTAGTAGTCTGCGTCGCAGTGTTGTACGCGTAAGTCACAAAGGGGAGAATCGCGTCCCAATCGGAGTGGTCCGAAGACACGCACTTAGCGAGCATGTCGCCGAGGGTGCGGTTAAATCTCTCCGTCAATCCATTAGTCTGGGGATGGTGGGCTGTAGTGCTGCGGTGGGTGACGTTGCATTCTTTCAGGAGAGCCTCGACCACTTCTGACAAAAAGACACGGCCCCGGTCACTTAGAAGGTCTCGTGGTGCTCCATGACGCAGGATGAAATGGTGCAAAATGAAGGTAGCAACTTCGCGCGCTGTGGAAGCCGGTAGGGCAGCAGTCTCAGCGTATCGCGTAAGGTGATCCACGGCGACGATAACCCACCGGTTGCCGGCCGCAGTCAGGGCCAGAGGGCCGTATAAGTCTATCCCGACTCGGTCGAAAGGGCGCGCGGGGCAGGGCAAAGGCTGTAACGGGGCGGTTTATGACTGCGGCGCAGACTTGCGACGTTGGCATTCTCGGCATGATTTGATGAACTTCGTTACAAAGGAATACATTCCTCGCCAAAAGTAGCGCAGCCGCAACAGCTGGTACGTCTTAAAGACTCCTGCATGGGCGAATTGCGCATTTGTGTGGAAGTTAGCACAGATTGTAGAGCGTAGGTGGCGAGGGATCACGAACAACCACTTGCGGCCTTCGGGGAAGTAATTCCTGCGATACAGAAGCCCGTCACGAATGGAAAAATGCACGGCCTGACGTCATAGTGCCCGCGAGGCACTACGTTCCGTAGGGTTCGAAATCAGGTCAAAAATGGAAGATATCCAAGGGTCCTTGCGTTGCTGCCCTGCCATGTCCTCAAGTGGCTCAGATACCTGTATGCAATCAATGGCCGTAATTTCGGACGAATCAGTGGATAAAGGTGAGCGAGATAAAGCATCTGCGTCGCTGTGCTTGCGTCCAGACCGATGTATCACTCGGATGTCATATTCCTGAAGGCGAAGGGACCAGCGTGCAAGGCGACCGGAGGGATCCTTCAGCGACGATAGCCAACAAAGGGCATGGTGATCTGTGACTACATCAAAAGTTCGACCGTAGAGGTAAGGCCGGAACTTTGAAATAGCCCACACGATGGCCAAACACTCTTTCTCTGTAACAGAGTAATTACATTCCGCCTTTGTAAGAGTGCGGCTCGCGTATGCGACGACGTACTCGTCGAATCCCGCCTTCCTTTGGGCAAGCACTGCTCCCAGACCTAAGCCGCTGGCGTCGGTATGGATCTCGGTGGGCGCGGAGGGATCAAAATGACGCAAAATGGGAGGTGACGTAAGTAAGCGGCGTAGGGTTACAAAGGCTTCATCGCAAGCAGGTGACCAGGTAGACAGGTCATGACTTCCGCTCAGTAACTTCGTTAGAGGCGCAATGACGGACGCAAAGTTGGGCACGAAGCGTCGGAAGTAGGAGCAGAGTCCGACAAAACTGCGCAGGGCTTTCACGGTAGTCGGTTTCGGGAAGGCGGCAACAGCTCGAAGTTTAGCAGGGTCGGGAAGAATGCCGTCCTTTGAAACAACATGACCTAAAATTGTCAGTTTGCGGGCAGCAAAATGACACTTTTTAACATTCAGCTGTAGCCCAGCGTCGGTAAGGCACTGCAGAACTTGTTCCAGGCGACTGAGGTGGGTGTCAAAATCGGGCGCAAATACCACGATGTCATCCAAGTAGCATAAACAAGTTTTTCACTTGAGGCCACGCAGAATGTCGTCCATCATGCGCTCAAAAGTGGCAGGCGCATTACATAACCCGAACGGCATCACGTTGAATTCGTATAACCCGTCGGGGGTCACGAACGCGGTCTTGGGGTGGTCGTCGTCTGCCATCGGCACCTGCCAGTAACCCGAGCGGAGGTCTAAGGAAGAGAAGAACTCGGCGCCTTGCAGATAATCTAATGCGTCGTCGATGCGTGGCAACGGGTAAACGTCTTTCCGGGTGATCTTGTTCAGTCGTCGATAATCGACACAAAAACGAACAGACCCATCTTTCTTGCCAACAAGAACGACCGGTGAAGCCCACGGGCTGTTAGAAGGCCTAATGACACCACCCTGAAGCATTTCATCAACGTGCGTTTCGATCACGGATCGCTCTTTGGCTGAAACGCGGTATGGTCGTTGCCTCAAAGGTGGATGAGAGCCGGTGTCAATGCGATGTGTGACGGTCTGCGTGCGGCCCAAGGAAGTTTGCTGGCAGTCGAAGATAGATCGGAAACGGTGAAGAAGGGTAAGCAGGTGGTTGCGCTGGACAGGGTCGAGGTTGTCGTCTACGGAGGGAACGAAGGCGGCCGAATCAGATGCACGGGGAAGAGGCGGGCTTAGCGAGCTGAGCGACAGAACGTGGGATGCATCCGGGAAGTCGTTTATGAGGCGAGCGTCAATAGCTTCGACGCGTCCAAGGGACTCGCCACGATGCACAGTTAAGGGTGAATAGGAGGTATTGCAGATGGAGATCATGCTATCACCATTTTCGATTTCAAGAATGGCGTAGGGGAGAGGGGCGCCCTGGCGACGCATAAACAGATTAGAGGGGGTAAACACAACAGTTGCGTGAGACACCATATCACAGATTACCGGCACGATAACTGCAGAGGCTGGAGGGATTGTGGAGTCTTCTGCGGCGCACAGCTTGAATGTAGTGGTTACCTTGTGCACTTCAGTACCACACAGCGGAAATAAGGAGATCTCGGCGCGGGCACAGTCAATAACAGCGAGTGACGCGACAGGAAGTCCCACCCCAAGATAATGTCGTGGGAGCACGAGGAAAGAACGACGAACTCGATTACATACATCGCGTTTTGCACAAAGACACGGCTTGTGCAAACGGCTGAAGGCTCGACGTGATGCGTCGTAGCTGTGCGGAAACGGAAACCGGATATTGAGGTCGTCACTTTTCGTAATTTGCGGCAAAGTTTGTCGGATATAACAGAGATGGCTGCTCCCGTGTCTACAAGGGCTTATGTGGTGATTCCATCGATAACTATTTCAATCACGTTCGTAACAGACAGGCCAGGGTTTTGGTATTTCGACGGCGCCGCAGTTCTTGCCTCCGGAACTGCGGCGATCAGTTTTCCTCCTGGGCATTCGGACGGCGGCGCAGCGGCGAAATGGAACGGCGACGAGGGGAGGACGACCGACGGGTACCGGGTGCTTCGCGAGGAGGCGAGAGATATGGCGGCTCAGCAGCGGCATTGCTGGACGAACGTGGAGGAGTATACACGCTAGCAGCAAAGACTGGTCTTCGGTAAGCGTCTCCGGACGGCGCGACTCGACGGCGGCAATAGCGCGCTACGTGACCAGGAACTCCACAGAAATAACAAATCGGCCAGTTATCGGGCGTGCGCCATGGGTTGCTGTGAAGCGGTGCCGAGGAAGCTGGAGCAAGGTAAGGCGGCGGCTGCGGGCGGCGTAAGGGCACGTAAGCGGTGGGCGGAGCCTGCCGTGCCGCCATTTCAGCGTATAGAGGCGCCGCTACAGGCAACGTCTGGGGGACAGCTGGCGTTGTCGGTAAGACTTCAGCGACTTCATCCCTAATAATTCGACGGAGTGGCGACGACAAGCAAGGATCTGGTACCGGCGACGATGGCAGAGATGTACAAGGCAGGAGAGAGATCTGCCGAGCCACCTCTTCACGAACAAACTCCTTGATGCGGCTCAGTAGCAACGGGTTTTCGTCGAGTGCCAGCCCACAGAGCGGCTCCTCACGCTCCACAGGGCGGCGACGAGTGAGGCGACGCTGCCTGCGCAACTCGTCATAACTCTGCAACAAGCTGATGACGTCTCGGACGCTCTGAGGGTTTTTCGCCAGAAGCATCTGGAACGCGTCCTCATCTATTCCCTTGAGTGTGTGTTTGATGGTGTCTTGCTCAGGCATGGAAGGATCCACGCGCCTGAAAAGGTCGACCACATCCTCGATGTAGCTGGTAAAGTTCTCGCCGGCCTTTTGAGCTCGCTCTCTCAAACACTGCTCCGCGCGAAGCTTGCGAACCGCAGGCCGGTCAAATACTGCCGAAAAGTTCGTTTTGAATGCGGTCCACGTTGCGCGATCCTCTGGGTGGTTGAGATACCATTTCTCGGCAAGTCAGCTCAAGGAGAAACCAACGTTATTTAGCTTCATGGCATCGTCCCACTTATTGTGTGCGCTTACCCTCTCATAGGCCGAAAGCCAATCTTCGACGTCCTGGTCATCTGCGCCAGTGAACATCGCCGGCTCACGCTCACGGATCACCCCGGAGCAGATGACAGCCGGTGGCGAAGGCGATGTCGTGTTTCGGGCGTCACTAGTCATGGTGGACCCAACGGTAGAAAGCAGGGTGCGACTCCGAAGCTCCAGGGTGGCGGGTACACGGGGTGAAGCTACCCAGCAGGGCGAGGATGGAATCCGCACACTCCACCAAAATGTAATGCGGGTTTATTGCCTTGAAAGCGGAGAGTAGGAGGGGCACTCAGAAGTAGCAAGCGGATAAGTGTTCCAGCCGGCAGTATATCTCGAGCACTTCACGAGCTTCACGCCGATGGCGATGCCGCTGCGGTGGCTCAGCGTGCTGCCTCGTCGTCATCTGCACAATTCAAGTGGTCAATCTCCTTGAGTGGCGTACGCCAATCACAATGACATTGCTGACGGTTGTTGTGGCCGCGTAGCTTATCAGTTGCTCGGTAGTGCTCGCATGGTGGCTGCGCGCCACTTGCTCGTCTTTCGCACTACAATATATATATATATATATATATATATATATATATATATATATATATATATATATATATATATATATATATATATATTTATTTATATATTTATTTATTTATATATATAGTCGTGAAGTGGCCAACGTTTCGACCTGAGACAGGTCTTCCTCAGGAATGAAAGCTTTGGGTAAAATCGTACGGACTCAGAGTGGGGGCGGCGCCCCGAAACACAAGCCACATGGGAAACAAACACACAAACGACCACACACACCATACAGAGCTGATTCTGCCAAAGGCAGGCGAAAAAGAGCCTTCAAAAAAAAGAAGACGAAAGTAAGAGGGAGGAACAAGGTGGCAAGGAGGAGGCAAGAAAGAGGCAAGGAGGAACAGGCTGCATGAACGCGGGTGGTGGGGATAACAGGAAATGCCACGAGTTCACGTGTGGCGGAAGGCCCAAAAACATCCGGTGTTCCCGGAAGGGAAAAACTACACAGCACTTTTTTTAAGCTTTTAGTTCCAACCGAGCATGTAAGAAGTATTTTATTTTGGTGTCTGTTGTGGCTTATGCCTCGGGAGTTTTGTAATCACATTGTGATCCCAAATGCTGGTGCTCACGGAGTGCACGCGTCCTTCCTCTCTTTCCACTCATGTTTTGCTTTGTTTCTCTTTTTTATTGTTTCCCTCTTTTTCTTTCTTTTTTTTTCTTTTTCTTTGGTTGCCCCAGAGGCACGGCACATACCGACGGTCGCCTCTCTCTTCTTGTTTTCATGTTTTTAAAAAATTACCGCGCTCCGACATATTTTCGTGGATTGGGCCCAGGGGTCCACGCGTGCCAGCGACAGCCGAGTACTAACAGTTAACAGGCCGTGCATTGACCTGGCGCGACACCACGCGACGCCGTGTAAAAAGGGAGGCGTAGGCGGAGAAGGGGACGCCTCAAATGGGCTCCCCCATTGGCTTTTGTGGGACCCCCCAAAATCGCGGAGGCTGCCTGCGCTTCAGATACAGTAATGGGCCACGCTTGCATTCTTGACCATGCCGCTGAAGACGGTCAGTAGTTAATCCTTGTTACCGGTGACGCGCATGTAAACTCACTGCTCGTGGCGGCGTGTGCTTTGTAGTTTTTCCCTCCCGGAGACACCGGATGTTTTTGGGCCTTCCGCCACACGTGAATTCGTCGCATTTCCTGTTATCCCCACCACCCGCGTTTATGCAGTGTGTTCCTCCTTGCCTCTTTCTTGCCTCCTCCTTGCCACCTTGTGCCTCCCTCTTCCTTTCGTCTTCTTTTTTTTGAAGGCTCTTTTTCGCCCGCCTTTCGCAGAATAAGCTCTGTATGTTGTGTGTGTTCGTTTGTGTGTTTGTTTCCCATGTGGCTTGTGTTTCGGGCCACCGCCCCCACTCTGAGTCCGTACGATTTTACCCAAAGCTTTCATTCCTGAGGAAGACCTGTCTCAGATTCCCTAAGCATTGTGCACACAGATTCCCTAAGCATTGTGCAGACATTGTGATGAGGAAGGTCGTGTAGAAACTATGTGATCAATGTTCTTTTAATGGTTCTTACGTCGGGATATGCCTCAAAATTTGCAATAACTACATCCTGGGTGCCGGAGCTCTGCGGAATCCCTTGAAATGACTCCGCCGATCAAATGGCTGGTGCTGCTGCTCTCGTGACTACAGTTCACATTACAACACTACCTTACTCTGGCTTTAATACACACATCGGACGACAGCTTCGCAACACATGGCAATTACACTAGAGTCAACAAACAGACAACAAACTACCCGTAGTAAAACCATATTTTGGTCGCTACACAACTGCCTCGCACAACAAATACACTGAAGTCACCCTTATTAGGCTGCAGATGGGCCACACAGCTGTACCGCACTCCAACATACTCACTGGATCTTCGAGGCATATGTGTAGCAAGTGTGAAAAGGCCTATCCTTAGTCCACATAGTAATCACCTGCAAGGCACTTCACACAACACGACACAAACATTTCCTTGAGATATACAGACGATACATTCTACTACATCCAGCATTTTTTTAGCGGATTATCCAACCATTGCTCTGCAATGCAGCTTTCAGTTTCTTAGCAAAATGAAGCTTTCACAGCCCATTTCTGATCACGCGTAGTTTTTTAGACCTTACCTCATGCCACCCACAATCACAACCTGGTCTTTTTCACCAGCCATCCTTACTGTCTTTTACTGATGTTACTTTTTGTTTTTGTTGAGTGATTTTGGAAATTACGCCTTCATCCTTCACACATAATCACTGTTTCGACGCTCTTTGCCCTAGTTGGCCTTGCGCCATGAACATCCCACCATCCTCATCATCTGCTGGTAAATGATGCAACTGGCAACAAGCCGTTAGAAGGGGCGTGCACTAATGACGTAATAAAATTTAGATTCATGCTGGCAGGATTTCAAAGCGTCAGCTTCCGTTTTGGGACAAATGTTGCACTTTCAAAAGCGAATGAGTTTACCCCTATAGCGCTTGGTCGACGAAACAGCTCTGATAACATCTCTAGACAGACCGAACGTGCGTGAAAGCGGGTTTCCATTCTGTAAAAATCTTTCTTGAAAATTGTGGTATAGGAAGGGTTCCAGATAAGGCAATGCACGCAGTGATAATGAAGGAGTACAATATCATACCTTCGTCTGGTCATGCACTTAGCGGTATACATGTAGATCATCCGTAGCTGCCTTTACTTTGTGCGCGGGAAATAACCGCAAGCGGTCGCCATTCGTTGGCGATATGGAACCTTGAAAGATTCATTGGTCGCACTGTCAGTGAATGTTAAATGTACTTTTAGTTGTTTTGGCGCGCGCTCGACGCAGTTTCGATGTTAGAATGCTTTCGCGCTTTTCACAACTGTTTTTCGACGTGATGGTGACTCATCAGCATAGCGGAGTTGAAGGAGGGCTTAATTTTTGAAGGACGATTTAGCCTCTTCTGAAGAAGAAAAGCTTTAAGAAGTCACAATTTCTAGTGGTTACAGCAGGATATGGACCACGTGCTTGAAGGAAACTAGCATTTTACAAATTTTGTAGGCATGCTGGCGGTTACTTGGTGATCTGGGTTGTAATAGTGACTATCTTCTTTCGCCAGTGACACAAGTCTTATGTATTTTGTAAATGTCTTGCACCGCTTGAGGCGGCATACGGGATCCCAGATAGCCAGTGCATAAGTGGTCTCCATCTAAGAATTTAATTTTTGTGATTTTCATACTTTCGGTATGAAAATTGATGTGCTGCTTGTTTTGCAGCTCCCACATTTTGGGGGTTACGAGCCAAGAAAGAAAAACTTATTCCTCCATGCTTCATCGATTCAATCAATCTTCATAAAGAGAAGCGTAAATTTTGCCTCACCGTTCGGAAGTTTTATTGTGCACTCTATGTACTCTCCGTCTACGGTGGCTCCCCTGGCATTTTTACCATCAGTTGTAGCCAGCATGTCTAAAACCAGACGCAATATTTACCCAGAACACACTCTGACGGCCATCCAAGAAACGGAGGGAAGAAAAAAAGTGGCGGCGAAACTTTATATAATGCAATTGCGCCCAACTTCAATAAAACGGGTAATTGTGCAGTAGTAAATGTGGCGTTTTCACCACTTGAAAAAGTGGTTCTTTTATGCTTACAACTGAACTTATGGAATAAAGAAACGGCTACATTGAAGTACGAAGTACCAAACGCAAATTGTAGCCTGCTAGGAAGAAGTTGCCTAATTAAGCATTGCCCCTGGCATGCAAGAATGAAGCGTGGGCCAGTAATTAAGATGCATAATTGACAGGCTTCCAGAACAACACCACAGTAGCGTCGAGAAGCGCTTGCTATAGGGCACCTCGTCTATAATTGCAATAGCAAGTTTAGAAACCACATTTCAACCAATTGAACCTTGTAGGTAAAGGTGGTGACAAAACCACCACAGAAATATTGAAGGCTTTGAAATTCATCGGCTTCAACACAATTGCATTAGCAAACGTTCTGTAGCTCTAACGCGTAAGGAATTGGAATATCTGCGTGGCCGACAATGCGGAAATTTCATACTTATCTTTGTTTTGATAGTGTATACGTTCATTTACTCCAACAAAACCGTCAGGTGTTTGTAAGCGCTCTGGCGGCGTTCCGTCTTTACCTCTTACCGTTGCGCGGTGTGCAGGAAGAATGTTTAAACAATAATCGACCAGATTACAGGGAAATCCATAAGGGGGAGTAAGTTTCTGTGAATGAAAGTATGACATCCACCTAAATGCAGCCAAACGGCTAAACAAGAAAGCTCTACAGCTTTCTCAGAAACTTCGCAGTTGAAGAAAAACTCGTCCTGGTACAGGATCTGGTCCAGGATGACCCTGGTCCAGGATTATTCGTGGAATTCGTGGAATGCTGTACAGTGCATCATCTAAAAAATACAAATCAAAATGCAAAATTGGGTAAAAGTAAATTACAGTGCACTACTTGCAAACCCACGTACAGGAAACATACCCAAAAATGGTTATTAAAACATCCCATTAAAACTAACAACGCACAGAACCGTTTACGGTCGCGATTAAAAAGGAAAACAAGGCAAAGAAAAAGATTTGGTTAGAATTCATACAGTTATATGGGATATACCAGGTATGAATGGTGCTTTGCAGCATCTGCAAATTTCATGGCATTCGTTTCGCTGACAAGGCGCGATGCAACTCCAGTTCATTTTATTGAAGTCCGAGTTATGAATGATTAATAAAATGCGAGAGAATGACACGGTATACGTTTGGCTTTGTACGGATGATCAGGACGCGGAAAGATGGCTTATGGTTGAGACATCAAGTCAAAATAAAATGACACCTGGTGCTTAACAGCTTATGCGTAGTGTGAGGCGAGGTATACAAGGTCAATGGGATTAGTCCTCATTTCGACGGAATTTTAATGCTCTTGGACTCGGCTTCCGCGAATAATCGGAGTAGAGGAAGCGTACAGCACAATTTTACAAGGCATCTAAGTCAGTTATGAGCTGTGCTTAATGAGGATTCCATGTCGCTAAAGCCTACTCCAATTTAGTACATATTATCGTTGTGCATGCTACCTTCCGCTATTGCATAGGAGCATGTTTGAGGCAACATTCCTTAAAAGCAACAGAATGGTCTGCAGATGCGAGATAATGGTTATGATGAATAATCCTCGTCAAGTTATTGCTTGTGAGAACGCCAAGGTATAAACCTGTTTCGCGTGGTCGTTGTTCAGTATGAAACATGGTAATGACTGACGCACCTGATTAGTTAATGACAATAATACTGTTTTGTCAACGTTCGTAGGCAATGGGCATGTTGATAATAGCACCTCTAAAGCATTTTGGACCAACCTATGTATGCCACGAGTACACTTGTTATAAATATTGCGACATACTTCGCAGTCATCTGCGAACAGTGTCACATTGAATTTGACGCCGTCTGGTAGATTATTAACATAAATTAGAAAAAGTACGTGCCCAAGCACACTTCACCGTGGCACACCAGATGTTGTGCGAACTAGAGGTGAGTGATTATTGGGTAAATGATGTAAATTGCATACTTATCAGAAATTATTTTGCTTATGTTACAAGAACAGAATCAATGTCCAGCTCAGTAAGGTTGTGCGAAAATTTGGTCAAATGTCTTTGAAAAATATAAAAAGACGGCATAGCACTTGGGTTCCGGTGTCTTTAGATAGGCCATATGAACAGCCAGGGCAAAAACCTTCATGATGCTAAAACATTAAGTTATGTTCTTCAATGTAATGATTGAATTGGGAATGTATAATATGCTGGAATAATTTACAAATGGGAGTTCCTAAATCAATAGGTTGGTAGTTAGGGTTGAGAAAGAATCGCCTGATTAAGATGGGCATTAACTTGGCGACTTCGTAATCTTTTCGTATTTCCTCTGTTGATAGTGACTGCGAAAATGAAGCCGATAATACTGAAAAGAAGCTTAGTGGCCAACTTTTTGGTCGCGAAAACGAAAAAGGAAGCAGGCGTCTCTCGTGAAATGATCTTTCGCATCACACATTTTATGGTTACAGGGAATGGAATACTTTCCACCTCCCTCCAATGCTTTCATAGGCAATGCAGACGCCATTCACATAAACTGGAAATAACGGAATATAGAAATTTAACCGAGCTATGTGAAATTTGGAAAGAAAATGCATAAAAATGATTCGGCTTGCGAATAAATTGACCCCAGCTTGCATTAGTGTAGGAAGGCTGGAAAAAAAGCTGAGATGGGTGCCCCACGTAGCTGATGTTCGGTTCGGCAAAGCTTATGTATTGGTATGAATGGAGATACAACCAAGTTTTCTGCGAGATTATTCTCAGTCTCTGCATTGCCACAGGACAAAATTGAAATGATATTGTAACATATAAAACAAAGCGTTACATCTGCGGATGCGCCACTGAATGCAAATTAATAGTGCTTTGTAGGCAAAATAAATTAACAAAGGTAGTTCGATTCCCTTCCGTTCCGCCACAATAAAAATTTGCACGGGTTTCGGTATGTTTTGGAGATTCATTTACTATTTGTTGCAATATTTTGCTTTTTGATTCGAGTAGCCCAGTCGAACGGTATCTTGCACACAGTTTACGTTACCTTTATGTTGGCACTGCAGGCTATTTGCACTCAACAATCGGCACACAATATTCCCCCGTAGTCCCAATCCGTCGTTCGGAATAAAAACCGCGCGCACCCTTGGTG
Organism: Haemaphysalis longicornis; assembly: GCF_048455015.1. Taxonomy (NCBI): domain Eukaryota; kingdom Metazoa; phylum Arthropoda; class Arachnida; order Ixodida; family Ixodidae; genus Haemaphysalis; species Haemaphysalis longicornis. The sequence continues at coordinate 43,036,815 of NW_027526295.1, forward strand.
TTGGTGTTTGTGGGGAGAGGTCCCCCCGTTCGGTGTCGGACAGACCACGTTACCCCCATTTCTCTGAAAGGCAGGCGACAGGAGGTTCCGGTCCAGGGGGATTCGAGACCGACACAGGCGTTCACTTCTTCTTGTCATTGGTTTCATGTGCTTGCCTGTGCGCCATGTCAGCCCTGTCGTCGTCGGTACAACGTAAGACCATGTTTGACCGACTTCCTGTGTCACCGTCCCGTAGGATACTGCTGCTGCCATGATTGCCACAGCTGTCCTCTGATGTGTGCGTTCCCGACGCCATAACCCAAGTCGCACGTTGTAGGTGCGGCAGACTGGGGATGTGTAAGCTTCGTTCCCGTGCTTCAGTTCGCAGTCACACCACTTCTGCCTCAACACTTTGGTGGTGGACAACCCAGATGGGTTCTCGAAGCGTCCGATGTGGAGTTCCGCTGGCGGAAATCCTTCTACTGCTGGCGTTGCGCTCGGGAGAACTGTGCCATGCTTTCGGTGGGACTTTATCTGGCGCTGCTTGGATGCTCTTACTGCAAGTTCTCCCCGGCCGTTATTTTGGGCACAATACGGACAGTGGATACGTGACCTGAGCCCCATTGTTTCATTACTTGATTGCTCTGACCCTAGGTAGACTCGTAGACTCAGGGCCATTTTTACTGCGGAGTGTACTTGGCATTCCGAATCATGGCAAGATTTGTGCGCGAAAACTGATAACGTCGGGAGTGGTTGTGCCATTCAGTTGCTTTACATCGTCTGGAGACATCATTGTTGGGTGCGGCACCGAGATTTCTAACACGTCTTTCTTGTTTTAAATGCAGAGCATTTCAGTAACTCACGATGTCACCCGCGTTGACGTCCGTAGTCGTACTCCACACCCCTCCCCCTACACTATATAAAAAAAATACTATCCGGCGCCTGGTTTTGATCCCTCGACCCTGCCGGCGGAACGCAATGTACATGGTGCTCTACCCACTGCGCCACAAAGCCGACACAGAATGGGAGGCTACGAACGCGCCTTATATCCTTGACTCATTCAAACTACGTCAAGAAGCTGCTGATACAACGCATTCACTACCACCAACTCCCCAAACACTAAACGTTAACGCAATACACCCACCCCCTATGCGACGCATTTACTCGAGTCCCCCTCGCCGGGAGATGGGACCAATTTTTTTGTGGTAGCTGTGGAGGCCGATGCCCAATTTCCAGTGACACCTCATCTGCACGAATGAGAAGAGCTTCTCCCTGCATTTCAAAAAAAAACGTCTCGCATTTTTGTGCATGGTCATTCTAACATGGCTCTGACGAAGCCAGGCGTGCCAACTGGAAATTCGCTTCCACCTACTAGTGCCTGCTTTGTTGCCTTCAGGGGTCGCAATGTGCCCCTGTTTTAGTCCTTAAGTGACGCTGCTGTGCGTTAAGCGCTTGTGAACGGTACGACAAACCTTTCAAAAGGTGTGTTGGGCCATTCGGGTTTGTTTTCACCCTTCAAGGCACCTTCGAGGTCGTGCTTTATGGATCACCGGGATCCACTTCATCCATGCACTGTCTTCGCTTTGAGGAGTGATTCAGCCTGTCCTCCTTCCGTGCGCGCGACCGTCAGGCTACGCCGTAGTGGCCTTTCTTCTCCCTACTTTAGAGTACATTTCCGGTTGGTGGAAAGTGATCTTTTGTGTGATGCGGGTTCCTCCGCAGCTCCAAAATTCTCGTGCGCTTCCCTTTTCTCGGTGCACTGCCCCTGCGGCGCACGAAGCTGTGTATTGATTTCTATTTGCTGCTCTTCATGTGGCCTCTCCTTCTAATCTTGTCGACAGCAAAAGTCAAGTACTTCTTGCAGCGGATCTCTAATTGGTGTTGCTTCACTGATTCATATTTACTCGATGGTGCGATGGCCTTTGCCGGTGTATGTTCACCGTCCGGATGAAGGCTTCGGATTAGCCTGATATCTATTTTAAACCCACCACCAATCGGTCGCGGACTATTTCGTCTTTCGGCACTCCATATGAAATGCTTTCGCAGGCGTAAACTCGTTAACCATAATATTTAGTCTTGTCGTTCTTGAGTTTGAGTGAGTTCAACATGTTTTCTGCGTCGTCGCCATTTCTACGGTGTCCCGTGTAAATTTGTGTTGCACCGTAATAATTGGAAAGGACAGAGCTAACATAATACCCTTTGCCCGTTGTGCTCATCATGACCACTGTTTTGGATTAACCATATCCAACTTTGTGGGAAGCTTCACGGCGAGGGGAGCGAAAATAGCAATGCATTGTGCATTGGCATCAGCATAAGCTCACGGCACAACGCCGTCGGGCATGGCGTATTGGCGTGGTACCGGGTTGCGCTATTCCGTTTCGTCTACTTCCCAATGGGGGCGTGGCCTTCGGGGCCTCTGACGTATCTGATGTCGAGGCCGTGCAGCCGCGACATCCGCTACATGCTTTTAGTGGCAGTAGCAGCAACGGAGCTTTCCCGAATACATTTCATAATTCGCCTTATGACCTTCTAAACTGTTCATCAGGAACATATCCGCTTTTGCAATGATTTTGCTAAGCGCGGAATTTTTTTAATCCACGCCGGCATCTATTGCGCAGTCATGCTCTAGCCGATCCGAAATGCTGTGTGCCAGCTCGTGACAGCTGCCGTGGTGTGTGCCAGCTGCGCACCAAATCCTCCCGCTTCTGTGTGTGCTACCCCATAACCACCCGCTGTGTTGGGTGGGTGGTGGTGACTTTAAAAAATTGCGCGTTGTGCTTCGGAAGACTTACCATTATTTGATGCTGAAGGACGGTGCGAGATCCCCAGCCAAAATTTTGAAGCCCGCGATTGCCGGTACCGTCTCCACGAAATGTCCTACGAGACGTGATGTGTCCGTTTTTTTTTTCTTTTTATTTACGCATTACGATGAGTGAACATGTTTCGTATGTAAAAACGCATCGCCGTTTAGCTTGGATTTTGTAGTGATCAATGCGGAGCGGCACAATATATTCCTGTATGCGCGCTGAAAGAATGAAATCAGGATTTTCATCTCAGGCTAATCAAGTGTACTATATTTCCTCTGGTTGAGCAATGTCATCTCGAGAGTAACAAAGTCTGCAGTTTCGCCGTTATGTTATTGTGAATTTGTTAATGCCTGCGATGCGCACTCACTCAGCATGCGCACTGCTAGCGATTATGGCGAAACAATTTCACGGGCTGGACTGTTGAATGTGTAACCTAAGTTCGTTAGCGCGAGTGGTAAAAAAATGCATTCAAGTGCTTCCCTCTGAAAATTCTCAAGTAGTACTTGAAAGGCGAGTGCACCTTTGGACAAATTTGTACTATTGCTTAGTGTCTAGCAAAAGGTTCTCTGTTACTCAGAACAGAATTTTTCTGTTTCATTGTTTTTTATGTTGCATGTAAATTTTTAACTCCACTTCTTTTACTAACCAGCACTGTTAGTGTTCTGTTTATATTCAAAGAATGCGCTTGAATACAAGCAATTTTTTGCGCGCGGTTCTCTTCATTTCTTTTCGCTTTCGTTGCCACAAGAGCTGGGACAAGAGTGACTAGTAAACAATAATTGTGTGGCACTGCATTTCAGACAACAATACAGTACTATAGCTGTAGAGCTCTGCACAAAATTCATGGCCACACTGGCTCCTGCTAGCACAAAAACTGGGGTGCTGCAAACCTCCTCTTCGATGGGTTCAATCGTTCTTTCTCGTAGTTTGTAGTTGTGCAACGCTTAGTGTTCACAAAGCTAGCGCAATGGGGTTATTGTTTGGGTGACCAAACATGGTTTTTTTACTACATCTGTGTATTTATGCAATGAAAGTACAGTGGTTTTCTTTTTTAGTGGTAGTTGAAATGTAGTGCCAACGAAGATTACAAACTTAACATGCTGTGAACATCTCTCTCTTCAAATACAATTAGGGTGCTGTTAAGTACACAGTTTACAAGACTTTTTTGATGGCCCGTAAATATGAAGCAGCGATATTCGCAACTGCAGTTGCAACAAAGTGTAACCTCTTGTTCTCAATTTTATGTCCCATTCTCTGCCCTAATGATAACAATCACCAGAGCCATTGTATACAGCTTTTTTTACCTGCTGGATACAGACGTTTTCCTTTGCTCTATTTTCCTAGTTGAAGCACTTGCAGGGTGTGAAATACTTGCTGTGGTTTCCTTGCCAAATATTACCACAATAAAAGCCTAGTAATGCTTATAGCCATGCATCGGTGAAATAACTGATTGGAACGTACCATTTTTGTGGAAGTTGTGCTGACAGATGCACTCACAATGGCTGTATACAAGTGCCTTGACTTTATGGGTGCCTTAAATCATAACGACCAAGTATAGCACATGAAACATATTTTGCTCATTGCTGTAGTGTACTACAACCAGCAAATAGGCAACTAAGCTAGGCATAAGCTTTGGCGTAGCTGTTTTCGTTCGCACATTTTCTGTAAAAGAAATCAAACCTGCTTAAGTTTTGCCAAGAACTACGCGGCGGTTCATACACATTGTGCTACATCATGCAAGATCGGAGGGAAATGAAGAAAGTGCTACATTATTTTTTTATTCCCTGGAAAAAAGTGTCATCGGTCACAAAGCAGAATTAAAACTTCAGTTCCAACAGTTCAATTACAATACTTAGCCTTTAATGTCCCTTTAAAGAAAGTTGACGGGCAAAATTCGGCCTTGCGGTAAATATTTTATCAGTGACGTTGCTTTGTTTGCAAAAATGGAAATAATAACTCCGGGCAAGATCAAAATTTGACACTTGCCAAACAAACTTTACAGAACTGAAGAGAAAATTTAAGTGTAACAATAGGCACTAAAAACTAAAAGCCAGCCTTTAATATGCAAAACCAAGCCAATTTTACATTTAGTCTGTCGTGTCGAATTAGAAGCATCCGTCTAAAGGTAATTGAAAGAGTGCAGTGTAGGTTCATTTTCATTGTTCAAACACATTGCTTGCAATTTTTTGCAGCATCATAATGTACCTTTTGCTATGCGACGGGAAGGCTGCGGATGACTCGATATTTTTACCTCATGTTTGGCTCCTAATTTGCGACTGTCGCCAGTTCTTGATGCTGCTTTTCTAGTACATCCCATCTGGGAAAACACACAAGTGCACGCGTACTCAACATCAATCTCCAATAGCCTATTTAAGTTCACTGCAGAGGAAAGGCCTCTCCCATTAACCTCCAACAGCTCCTGTCCTGAGCCACCCGAGTCCATTCTTTGCCCCCAGATTTTTTTTGCTTCGTCTCTCCATAGAGTTTTTTGGTAATAATTGTTGTCATTTCACCTTATTACATGGCCACCCCAAGTCTACTTTTGCTTGGGTAACTTTACTATACCATCCTACACACGAGTTCGTTTCCCAATCCAAAGCAGCTCTTTTCCTGACCATAAGTGTTGCTCCCAACGTTCTTCATTTCATTGCATGTTAAGCCAACATTACTTTTCTTTCTGGTTATTAAAGTGACACTGAAGTGAATTTTTCAAGGTCCCGGATTTGCTTGCACTGCGTAGACTGGCTCAAATTGCCACACTTTTGATCGTTTATCCGGTTGATATTTTGGTAAATATTTTATGAAGCGAAAAAGAAGAAAAACTACCATGCGCGGTCTTTGGTGGCTGCACCAACTAAAGGCTGTGGCGTTGGGAGGAGGTGGCACTGTGATTGGACGATGGCCAAAGTTAGCATTCAATCAAGTTTCGGCTTCGGTTCTGTAAAACAACATGCCTGACATCCAACGGCATTGTTGGATGGGCGTTCTCGATATCTCAGTAATCCTCGTACCGCGCTTCTGCCATCTTTTCGGCTGTAGTAGGCCGAAGATAGGCCTCCCAGGACGGCTTGGCATAGTGGAAATCACTAGCCAAGGCCTACGCAGTGGATGAACGCCCTCCACGTCACCGCAGACGATCAAATGCCATGCGCTTTTCCCGCATATTTGGAGCTTGCTCACTCATGCCTGTGTCGTAAAAATCGTTTCGCACCAGGCCAAGGGTGTGCTGATTCTGGCCAGTGCCCACTTCCCGCAAGCAATCGGTGCTTGTGGCAACCGCATGCCAACGAGAACTGGCTAGCGCGTTAGCGTAAGTTTGCGCGCGTTCAGTGAACTCACTCGTGAAGCAGTGAGCGTTATGCCCCAAAAATGGTAACCTCAGGTTAGAAAACATCGGCCCCAAACGAAAAAATACACTCACAAAAAAAGCATGCACCCTCGGGGTTTCAAACGGGCGACATGCAAAACAAAAATCCTACCACTTCAGACCACTCGGCCATGGGCCACCACTTTGAAACAGGGATATATAAGGTATAAAATGTACAACCAGTTTACACTTTTATTTAGTTTTAGCATTTCAAGTACTTTAGGTGACTATTTCTTGTATAGTGTTCGTGCAGTAAACGTCCCCCAAACTTCCACAATATCTCACGTCTACTAATTGCATTTCTTAGATAGAAAAGCGTTCGCAGATGTATGGTCGCGCTGCTGACCGCTATGCTTGTTCACGTAGCGGAAAAAAGCTCTTCCGGCTCTCTAGTATTGCGCTGCATGGTAAAAGTTTCAGTTGATTTTATTTCCTTAGTACCTAGATTGACGTCGCTGACTCTTCTCCCACCTTCAAGTGGCATTATATTTTCCTACTAGCGTAAAGTCAGCAAAGCGTCGTATGTGCACTTGTGCAGCGCTTGCGTGGAGCGACCCGGACTCGGAGATTGATACAGTGTCCGAACTAACAAAGTAAAGAAGGGCACATTCTTGCATTCACAAAGGTGTTGTGGCTTAGTTTCAACTGAGCGATCGAATTGCGATGACCCGTCGGCGGCCGGCGCACTAAACGCTGGGCAAACTGACTCCGTCGGAAGGGCGGCGAGCCGTGCAGTAGCGCAGCCAGCTCATCTCCTCCTGACGTCACACGAAAACGCCACAGAAAATTGGCGAGGGTGCAAAGAGGGGGACAGCACTTTCGAATTGATTTTTGTACAAAATAAATTCGCGTAGACGCGCTCACAGTGGCCGACCAGCACTATGACCTATGGGCTCCGGACTACAATTTTCGATAGTAATCCCGCAATGTTTTCAAATCACTTCGGTGTCCCTTTAAAGTAAGCAGCCATTTCTGTCCCATATCTCATCCCGGCAAGCCTGTATTGGCTGCATACGTACTATTTTTTTAGTGGCACTATGCACACTGCTTACGTAAATATTCTTCCACATCGCCCACTAACACAAGTGAGCGCATACATTTTGATGTTCTTTCATGACATCTTTAAGTTTTTGTACATTCTTCCCGTTATGCACTGTAGCGTGATAGCATGTCTTCGGGAGTGGGTGTCTTTTTCTTTTTTGTTACCTCTTTGACTTCTTTTCTTTATTACAAAAAATTGGATAAATCACTTTTTTCAAATGCTTTAAGCCAAACTCATGTACAAAAAGTGGTTCTGTCCTGCAGGCCTTGAGGATGTTGACAGGCACTGAAATTAACTGTTACACTATACAAAAGTAGAAGTAAAAGCTGTCATTCAGCCTAGCTAAGAACTGAGTGTCACATAATTAGAATGCTAGTCTTAGTTTTTGATCATCATCAACAGACCCTGTCAAGGTAAACCAGAATATTGCTGAATGACAGCTATATATTTTTTATGTATTTACCAACTCCATAAAAGACCCATGTCATATTGAGGAACAGTGTCGTATTTCTGGAGTACTCATTATTATACGTGCCCTTTAGTGTGTCGGGCTTTTTGTATGGCTGGTTTGTTTCAGAAGATAAAACATATGCCTACAAAACATTTAGCCAGCTTTATTTGACGTAATCCAAAATGAAAAGTTAAAATTATGTCCTTTGTAGCCTTTTACATACGCTTCATATTACGTCTGATGTAGCCTGAAATTTACGTTAAAGTGATGTCCGGTGCAATCCACAGTAAAAAATTACTCCCATCTGACAGAACCCAAAATTGAATTCATTTGTTCTCCAGTCGTGTGCACCGCGTATTGTTAAAACTTTGGTTTCTTGTACAATGGTGGATTGAAATTCTCTCTCCCAAAATGTTCACAAGATGCAAATCCTCGGAAAACTTTGAAGGTTTGTTGTTGAAGAAGGTTTGTTGTTGAAGATTTGTTGTTGATGTGGACATTGTGTATTGTCCACCTTTTACCCATGCTGCAACCTGCAAGTACCAGCAGTGTTGTAAGCAAATGTTTAAATAAGCAACTGTAAAAGCAAGTTATGTTCAATTAAAGGTCAAGTAGGAAAATTTACGTCTGATGGAACCAAACTACAGTGACGATTTATGTAATCTATGCAACTTTACTCAAAAAACACACTGTTGCTGCATACGACAGACCCAGTGCGACCTGATTATGGGGTTTAACGAGCCAACGCTACACAGGCGATGAGGCGCACCGCAGTGGAACGCTCTGGATTAATTTTGACCACCTGGGAATCTTTAACGTACACTAAAATCTGGAACACACGGGCATGTTTGCTTTGTGCCTCCATCACAAAAGTGGCCGCCGCGGCCAGGAATCCAACCCACGTCCTTGGGCTCAGCTGCACAACGCCTTAGCCACCCACTGCGACGTAGTGGTTGCTTAAAATGTCAGAAGCACTCTTGTCATCATTGTAAATACGTGTGAAGGAACCTTCAAGGCTGCCAGACCACGCACGTGACACTGCACATGGTTTAGCATTCACTGGAGCCCGCCAACATTATTCGATGCCCCCCGGGAAGGGAGCAATCGAAGCTGTACAATGTTCCTGTACAATCTGGCGTGTCACCAAAATGTCGCAACATAATTTCCACGGCGTCTGGGTAACGTCTGTCGCAGACTGGCAACAGATGCAGCTGCTGACCCTTCCAGCAGAGACCAAAGGTAATGAAACTTCTGCCTATTGTTCAGGCTGGCATTTTCGTGTATGGCTGCCTAAAGCAGCCATGAAGAGAAAACACAAGTTTGGTTCATTCAAACGATTGCCTCGTTAGAGTCATACTGACACCACTTTGAGCGTAAACTTCGCTCAAATAAGCTATATAGTTAGGAAAAAAGGAAATGGCCATGCGACCCAGTAGCTCATTTTCTGCAACAGAACGTATGATGTCATACCAGGCAGCTGTGCGATTGGTGGAGGCCGGCAAAATCAAATGCAAATTAGCAGAGCTTATAAGCTTGGTGAACGAGCTATTTGCGCTTAAATTTAGGGCACATTCTTTTTAAAGCAGTAATATTGGGCGGACAAACAGTGTAAGTTATGAAAGCACACGTAAACATAGAAGTACCGATGCGTACTGCTGTTGGTAGTATGCGCGCTACGCTTGGTTTAGCTGCACAGGACTGCAAGGCTTTGGGCTTGTCTCAGACGACACTGGCTGACTGACGCAAGCAATGGTGTTTTACGTGACCATATTTGTCGAGAGAGCATGATGTTTCATGAAACGATTATTTCCCTCTGAAAAAACACACTCCAGGTTTAAATGCGGTCAAAAACAAACCAAAGGCAGAAAGCGGCTTGCTACGGTGTGGCGGCGCTATCTAGGTTTAATGCGGTAAACACAGCTTCCCAATCGGCTGCAGAGAGGTCGGCTTCTTTGATGTCACTGCAGACCACCAAAACGCACGATTTAGCGGGAAAATCAAAATTTAAACTTCAATTGATTATTTCTCAGTGAATAATCGTTTGCTTCCGGACAACCGCTGGGCCCTGTAAAACACAAAATTTAAAAAAAAAATAAACTAGTATTTTGTCTTCATGGCTCCTTTAAAATGCGTCCACTGGCACAACTCGCCATTGAATGTTTGGAGCTGCATCATTGGGAGCTTCATGGAGCTTCCATGGAGATGACACTCGTAACTCTGCGAATCCACCACAAAAGGTGCTGGGGCTGTTGATCCCGGCAGGCGTTGACCATTCCATAGCGATCTCTGCTTAGCCTTTAGCTGGCCCAGCATGCCTTTGGCGGCGTCATGGTACCTCATAACTGTGTCGAACTCTTCGTCGGATAAGCATTTTTAGCCTTGGCATTCAGCTTGGCATTCACCGTCTTCACTTCATTCACAAGCCGTGTGTTTTGTAGCTGACGAGCTGTTCTTTTCTTTCAGCTAGTCCATTATTCTTTCCGGATTACAAAAATGCCTCCTCCTCCTTGTGGTCACCATCGTCACTGTTACCGATTGGACATGGTACGCCAGCTTAGTAGCCCCGACTTCTTCCTTCTCGGCTTTCTAGGCACCATAAGATGAAGAAAAACGGCCACGTTCACTATTACGAAAAAAGCACCAGTATTTACATTAGATAGCTAAGAATGTCTATGGTTTCTGATGGTCCTTGTCTTCCTTTTTCAGACCAAGCCTGCCTCCTTGGTCCACCCTTCTCCCCATCTGAGTTATCGCTATGTATCCGACAACTTAAATGCAACACCCGGCATGACTGAAAGAACCCTCAGTACAACATACATTCATAACTTGGTCTAAAGTGACACCCAGTTATAACATTAGTTTTAAAATCTAATGTTTTGGGGGTAAGTTGAAAGGCAATAGCTTGGAATCGTAGGTTCATAAGGTAAGAACAAGCTATGTACAATATGTTGTGGGTAATGTGAGCAGGAAATCTGAGTTCAATACCCACATTTGCCACCTTACACATCAGAGGCAGTGCAAACAAAGATTAAAATTGGAAACTGAATGTCTTAAAAAATTATCAGTCATTGGTGGCAGGACAAGTCCAGGTAAACAAACAAAATCAAGAGTGACTCAAAGCAAACAGTTGCATAAAATGTACCATTGGAGAGTAACACAGAACAAACAGCTGCCAACAATGTACAATTGGATAGATTTTAAGTATTCAGAGAACCGCAGTCTAAGGGCTATCAGGCACAGAGCGAATCACTTTCAGCTGACATTAAATAAAGTTCTTTTCGCGAGGCTGTTTGCCTCAAAAAATCACGCGCTTATGCTCCAAAGAACTACTTTGTAATAGATAGCTCCAGTCTAGGCATGCTTAGAAAACATGTAACTACGCAGTGGCACCCAATTATTTGATATGCCTCAAACTTTTTTGTGCATGCCTCCACAAGTCTTTGGCCGTCTGCTAAGGGGATATGGTGGACACTGGAAGAACTGTTGTGAAAATTGTGAAAAAGATATCAAAAGAGCATCATTTAAGGGGCCATTTCAGTAATTCTTTTCACTAAAAAATTCAATGATGAGAAGTGTAACGTATTCCGTATTAAAGTGTAAGCATTTTTTGGCAAGTCTGCCAGCAAAGTCTTCCGTTAATGAAAAAAGTTCAATGCCTAATACATGCTAAGTTAACACATAATAAGACACGTTAACACGTGTAATTATGATTGACTCGTACCTTCAGACGATAATAAAAAACGTGACGTAATGCACTGATTAAGTCTTTAAAAAGGCTTTGGAACCCTACAATTTGATGTCACACTGCTTATATTTTCCCTTACTAGATGTTTTTCTAGCAATGCGTCCGTGATTAGTGAAGCCGGTTTTACAGGACTGAATTTAGATCGCTCCACTGGGATGTGTTTACTAACCCATGAAACAAATACAGAGAAACCTAGTGGGTTGGCCTAGGTACAGGAAGCGCCGAAAATTATTTTACAATACAGGTCCACTGTTGACATGTCGACCTGGGTACAGCTTGAAGCACATCGGGAACAGTGAACGTCACGCACGGCACCTGCCCACAAAAAAAAATTCCTAAGAAAAGCGTTCACAAAAGATAAAAATGCTGCGCATGCGTCGAATCACGAGTTACGAAGTACATCACGATATTTCGCTTTCCACAACTGCCGGTAAGATAATAGATGCTCACCCACCAACACTTGCTTGGCAGAGCTGGCACACTACATTTCAAATCACGGACAGAAAGCAGACAGCTTACCAAGCAGTCAAATTACAAGCCTGAAGCAACACAAACTGGAACGACGGAGTGGGCAGCCACGCCACCGCAGCCGAAAGCCATAGAGTTTCATACTAATATACACTAGATACTGGCGCTAGTGCCTATGCGAGCCTCGGATCGTCGGCTTCATCCCCAATGAGGGTGGCCATGCCTCATAGACATGTGATTTCCGAACTTTGCTTTACCCAGCCGTCATCTTGACTTGACTCAAAATACTTTTTTCGTAAATAGAAAAGCTATATCTAATGTTTATTAGCGTATAAATATATTAGTCGTATAAACAACTTGTACTCTACGTTAATTTTGAATTGAGATTTAGAAGTATTTTTATAAGACGGCACGAGATTTGTAAACTGTGTACTCCGCTGAGTTTAGCGAAGCCGGCAATGCGGTGGTGAAGCCCTTTTTTTCTGTTTTTGCGTGCGAGTCGGCAATTTGCGTGCGGCTTAGAAAAGGCCGCTGTACTGCGTTTAATTTCGTTCTTGGAGATAACGTGGAGATAATCTAGCGACGCGTCATGTAACCCCAAGTAAGTATACACGATTGTTGTTCATTTCGACTCACAAGTGTAACTGTTGCCGCCTTACCCGGCATATGGTCGGCGTGCTGACAAAATCTTGAAAGGACGCTGGAACAGTTGATCGTTTAATTAGAATCTCGAACTCGAACATATGCGCCACCGCTGTTTGTCGCGAAAATTTTCACGATGTTTTATTGACCGGTTTTTTAATCGGCTTCTTTGTTTGTTGTACTATTCATGTATTCTTGTATGTATCTCTTGACGCACTGTAGAGCCGTTTCTGTAAGCAAATGTTAATTTTATATATTGAGAGCGACAAGCGTACGAAGCGGGGTATCTTATCAGGCCACAAAGCAAGAAAAAGTATTTGTACTTCATTCATGGTCACCTTCCAGAAGACGGCCTCTTTTTGCTAAGGGAGGCAGGCAGGTAGGTCGTTAAAACTGGAGCCGTGGGCTGCAATTTATTGGCGAAAATTCCCGTGTAGAACGTTTTCATTGGATAAACAATAACCCGGGATGATATATCTAAGCACCGTGGGTGTACAGAGGTCAAAACTGCTAACAACAACCCGCGAACGTGTGGCCTTCGATACGTGCAGCGCAGCCTGCTGTTAGCCATTGTCGTGACCAGCGAAGTTAGGGGACGGCGCTGGGGCGGCTTGGCATGCAAAATTTATTTCCGATGCTTCCGTGTTTTGTGTGGGGCAAGGTTCAACGCCGAAATTCCCTCACCACGACCGCCGCTAAAGCCGATATCAAACGTTATCTAACCCTGATCACCAGTGCAGTCTTGTCTTCGCTTTTGGTATGGTTCTGATATAAAAAAGGGGAATGTGCATCGGGCACAGCCATTCAAACGTAGGTTGTGCAGGAAAGAAGCATTGACTCAGAAATTGCCTAAAGACGTTTATATTGGCGCGGTAAAATTTTAGCACGCAGGCGCAAGCACATAAAGCGTGGCGAGGTCATGGTGAGGGAATTTCGACGTCGAACCTCTCCCCCCAAAACGAGGAAGCATCAGCCACAGCTTTCCCATTACAAGCCGCCGCAGCACCACCCCCTAATCTCGGTGGTCACGCCAGTGCCTATCAGCAGGCTGCGCTGCACGTATCGAAGGCGACGCGTTCGCGCGTTGTTGTTAACAGTTTAGACCTCTGTACATTGCACGCCCACAACACTGCTGTTCTGCGATAACTGTCATCACCTGCTTAAAGACAGTGCCAACGAGGTCTCACGGCCAGATGTAGCCAGGTACGCGTGTGAAATTGAAGGCTCGCTATTTTTTTAATGCCACCCATACAAGCATGCCGAAACAAAGGAACAGTTCGACATTACGTGCGAAGGTGCCAAAAAGTGTAAATTTTGCTTATCAGGCGGTGCTTGCCTAAATAGCAACTAAAGAGTGCCTCTGCGGTGCCGTTTCATAATAGACAAGTTGTCTTCATGCATGTGTTGTTCCGAAGCTGTTCCGCAATACGTTCAAAACATTTATCATTTTCGTGTGGTCTTGTTCAGTCTTGAATGATCCAAGTGCTACAATCATGTCTTGTTAAAGTAAGACCTTTGAAAGCATTGTTGGGTTCACGGGAGTTCAGTGTATATGTATTCTCTTTGGTTTACATAAACTCTTCAACGTCAACATGGCAGCAAGCAGGTGATCGTAACTCTGTGTTTTTACGAAAAAGCCAGAGCCATTTAATATATTATATTGCTGGAGCACATCGTGTAGGCAAGAACATTAGTGTGCTGGATTTTAAGAGAGCATAATTGTGCTCTAATCAGCTGTACAGAAGCCTTGCAAAGCATAAAGCAATGGCATTCATTTTGCTGCAAGTACCAGCTGTGTCAACAGTGCAAGGAGCAGACCAGCCGGCAATCCACGCTGCACCAGGCATGCAACAAGTTTCCAAGTCATTGGATTGTTGATCAGCAGCGCAAGAAGGGGCAAGCATGCCGCCAGCCTGTGAAAAATACCACCATTCTAGCAAGGACCACCCGCAAAAAAGCAAAAGGGTTTTGGGAGAGGTTGACGGCAACTATTTGTAAATAGTGAAAATATTCGTGTTCATTCAGCGGCACAATAAAAAGAAAAACTACTGGTGAGGAGAGCGCCTTGCAGTGCCATGGAAATTGTTCTTTGAATACTGAGTGTTAGGCACTCAGGATGCAAACTATTTTTCTCGGGTGCTAGAAAATTATTTGTTCAAGACCATTCATTGTATGTATATGTATGACTTATAACAGTGGCTTGACTTTGCAATAGCCTAGGCACCGCGTGACACAAACTTCATTTAACTACTCGTAGCATCAACATGAACACTTGGGGACGTGTAATTGAAGTGACAGAATGAAGAAGTATTCTGCGTGGTGTTTTAGCCCAGTCTGTTCAATGAGTGGTAGTCGCATGAGGGACTCTGCTGAGAAGGAGGGAGAACTCCACGTCCTCGCTGCTCACTTGAATCCACATTAAAGCCAAGTTCGACTGTGCCCCTTTCACAAACTGTTTTTGCGACGCCGCTGCCACCTCCAGCAAGATATGGATAAAGGCGGAAATTAGGGAATTGGCTTTCACCATGTGAATGTCGCTTAAACCTGACATTATACGTTGTGGCTGCGGTGTTTTGTTTATGCATTTGTGATTTCTCTGCAAATAATGAATTGAAAAATATTACAATACCCTCATGCAGCTTGGACTGGTAGTACGGCTCAATAGATGTTGATGAATTGGGTACAAGGCTGCCCCACTTTTTTTATTTATTTATTTCAAAATACTTGCCCCTAGCAGGAGGGGCAAAATACTTGCCCCTAGCAGGAGGGGCAAATAAAGAATACAAAGGTCACTACTCCGTATCAGCAGCAGCAGCAACAACAACAAAAAAAACGCAACACTACTTGGAAAACAACATAAAACAATATAGCACATGAACAATATACACCATAAAGCCGATCAGAATGCACTAACACACTGATACACCATCGCTGTATTGTGTCAATACCATCGGTTCAACAAGACGAGTGCTGCTCCCGCCGCGGTGGCTCAGTGGCTAAGGCGTTGCGCTGCTGAGCACGAGGTCGCGGGTTCGATTCCCGGCCGCGGCGGCCGCTTTTCTGATGGAGGCGAAAAGCAAAAACGCCCGTGTGTACGAGATTTCGGCGCACGTTAAAGATCCCCAGGTGGTCAAAATTAATCCGGAGCCCTCCACTACGGCACGCCTCATCGCCTGCGTTGCGTCGGCGCGTTAAACCCTACAATCAATCAATCAATCGAGTGCTGCTCCAATGCTCTAGTAAAATTATCAGCTGCTAGAATTGACTCAGGAAGTAAATTCCAGTCTTCTATGGTACGCGGAAAAAAGCTATTTTTAAATGAACTAGTCTTTGCGAAAATAGGCTCTAGAGCATGCTCTCGTGTGTGACGCGTTCTTCTTGTGGTTAAGGGCTTAAGGAATGTAGGTATAGGCAACGAAACTTTCTTGGTGAGTATATTGTGAAGAAGCTATAGACGGTTTAGTTTCCTTCTTGTTTCCAGGGTCGGGATATTATTGTTGGTCATGAGGAGCGAGAAGGATTCTTGTCGCCTGTATTTGCCATAAATGAAACGAACGCATTTTCTTTGGAGCATCTCAAGTTGGTTGACATCTGTTTTAGTTTGCGCTTCCCACACAACAGACGCATATTCAAGTGTTGACCTGATGAAAGTCTGATAGGCTTAGAGCTTAACATTACTCGGAGAATGCTTAAGCTTTCGCTTTAAAAAAACATAGCTTTTTAAAGGCTGATGCGCATATTTTGGAAATATGTTGGGACCATGCCATATTTTGAATAAAAGTGACGCCTAAATACTTATGAGACAAAACTTCAGAAATTGCGAAGCCGTGATGGTGGTACTAGAAAACGCTGAGATAGTTTTTAAGCGTTACTCTTAGAAGGACTGTTTTTGTGAGTTGATTTTTATATCCCAGTCTTTGCACCATTGTTCAACACTGTCAACAGCTTCTTGTAGTAAAGCCTGATCACTTCCAGAACGAACGTTCATAAACAAAACACAATCATCTGCGAACAATTTAATGAAACAGGACCAGAAACCACTTCAGTCAAATCATTGACGTAGATTAGAAAAAGAAGAAAAAGAAGATTAGAAACTTCTGGTTTGAGAACCTTGTTTTGCTCGTTGATCAGATATTGTTGCCCGGCTTCTTTTGTGCTGGGCAGACGCTGATTGAAACACTTCTTCTCTACAGCTATACTCTTTGACGGTTTTTTAGGTAATCTATTGACCGTAGCCTAACATAACGCACGTGTTCACCACTTACGGTAACTATTTTGTTGGTTCCGGTATAAGGCACCCTGTGTACACCGATATGCTGGTTTAGAAAATGGCTATACAGGTAGGTGGCTACCAACTAAATCCTGGTACTAAAATATGGACTGCCGCTCTTGCATGGACCGATAAATATAATAATGCGACTGCTTAAGCCTTCACTAATTATCAATTTTTAGTGTGCATATTTGCTGCTCACCAGCCTTCAAACTTTTGAAAGAACATCCGCAAAATAGGTCGGCACTATTAAGCAGGCCGCGAAGCACGGCAGGCGAAGATCGCGAAGCACGGCAGGCACCCATAGTGAAACCGGTGGCATTCATGACGAAGCAGAAAGCGGACCCCGCTGAAGATGAAGCTTTCTTCGCTGGCTCTGCGTAAACAGACCTTCGTGAAGCTCCGAAAGCGCCCCTGCCGAGCCGGGGTGGCAGCAGCGCGGCTTCGCTTGAGCCGACGATAAGACAAGCGTCAGAGCATCAAGAGGGGCTAGCCGGATGTGCCCACGCACTCTCGCTATCTGCGGCGCATCTACGCCTAGATCGCGCTGGCATGCAGTTTTGCGCGCTCCGGCCACCGCTCCCGTGCTGCGCATTATTTTTGGGGCACCTGTACGCTTGATTCATCTGAGATGAAAAGCCTTGTTTGATGCTTGCAGAGCGGATACACGATCACAGTGCCACTCCGCCTTGGTCGGTACAAAAACCAAAATATCAACGGCGATGCTTTTGGGCATACAAAACATGTTTGCTCAGGTGTCGAGCATACCGTAATGCATAAGTAAAAAAGCAAAAAAAAAACCGAACCTATTAAGTCACGCAGAAAATCTCTTGACGATGAAATGGCCGATCGCAGGTTTGAAAAGTTGGGCTGGGAATCTCGTACGCTTTCTCAGCACCTCACAATAGAACGGCTTATGAAGCACACGGCGCACTTTCATCACAGTCACCACCACCCACCCAACCCAACGAGGGTTATGTGATAGAACAGCTCAGAGAAACTTTACGGCGTGGCAGCTACAGTGTAGCACAGCTTGCGAATCGCACATGGTACGCGACATTTTTCTTCTCTCAGCGGATCGGCTAGTCTAGAGCGTGACTTCACAATGGATGCGGGCGTGGATTCGAAAATTTTTTGGCGCCTAACATAATCATCGCAAAAGCGCATATGTTCCCGTTTACAGTTTAAAAGTTGACAGGTAAGTCCTAAAATTTATTTGGGGCAGCTCCGTTGCTGCCACTGCAACTGCAAAGCGCGCGGAGGATGTGAAGGCAGCCCGCCGTCGACGTCAGAGATGTCAGAGACCCCGAAGGCCACGCCCCCGTTGGAAAGTAGACGAAACGGAATTGCGCTACA
Source organism: Haemaphysalis longicornis (assembly GCF_048455015.1). Lineage (NCBI taxonomy): Eukaryota > Metazoa > Arthropoda > Arachnida > Ixodida > Ixodidae > Haemaphysalis > Haemaphysalis longicornis. The sequence goes on from NW_027526295.1 coordinate 43,054,942, forward strand.
CGGTTGGTGCGAGCCCTTGTCTCCCTGCATCAGGCTTGTTGTTTTGCCTTGACGCCACACTACTTGCTCACCGCTGGAACTATTTCGTAGCCGAGTCAAACATTGGATTGTACACTATTCATGTGAGGGGGGCACGACGATTGATTGCTGTGCATTCCTTCGTTTGCACTCCCAATCACGTACCCCATATTCCCTCAGCCCGAGTGGCAGTCCACCATTTCCTCTGACAAACCCACGCGCCTTTCGCGCCGTTGCCACCGTGTGGTGTCCGAATTTCGGTGCGCAACAGTGCACAAAAAGTTGTATTCATAAACTCTAGTTTTTTATATGCGTATACTCTAATGTATGTGGCCATATAAAAACGTCAGCCAGTCAGACAACTGAACGCTCAGCGCGGCTGTAGTGCTAGAAGTTGTTAAAATCGAGCTGCTCATTTCCATGTACTAATTACTGTGATTCTCTGAGCAAAATCTCTATAAAAGCGAAAGTTATGCTTTTTGTCCTGCCATCCGTCTCTGATGCCATGGGAACACTGATGATGGGGAGACACTGATGATGCGGACACGGCACCGTTCACTGCGCAATGTACTCATCAGTGTTCTTGCTGCAGGTCCTTTTGTGTGCCTGGCCTTCAAGTTCAGACAACTATCTCATCGAATGTACGACAAGCGAACTTTAACTGGACGCAAGCGCACTACCCGTCTTCCCGGCGTTGCTCGTGGCCTCATTCTGCGCCTCCTCCTGCGCACACTACGTGGACAGTACGGCCCTTCTACCCTGGAAACCAGGGATAGCGAATACACATATAAACGCCTACCGCAGCTGCAACCTTTGGGACAAGCACCAATTACTGAGCAAAGTAATCATCATTGTTCTTGATGCAGGTTAGTTACCTTGATTGCTGCTGTCTAAAAACGTCAAATCGATTTTTCATTGCGGTGTCGTGCCCCCTAGACTTGAAAGACCAATTGCATTGGATTTTAGTGCATGTAGTGGTGAACCCCGTGCCCATCTCTGAGTCTGGTACTCGGACAGATACGTTTGACGTGTCCGCGGTTTTACAGGTCATTAACAGAGTCGAATCTGGACAGGAAAACGTTTGGCTGAAGTAGCTATTATTCAACTCAGAGGGGCGAGAACTCAAGAGGCGATACAGGATCTTTCCGCCCGGTGGCATCGTTAGAGAAGAGTAGGCTTCCGCCCGATGCAGACATGCTGCAGCCACAGATATCCGAGATAAATAATTACGAAGACGTACGAAGACGCGGAGAACAGGCTACGCCCGAACAATCTAGTTACAGACCGATATCTGTTCTTAGCGTTGTAAATAACATTTTTGAAAAAATACTATCAAACCACATAAATAAGTTTTTACCCAAGTACATGGTTCTTTGTCCGCAGCAACATGGATTTTGGTCTAATTATTCTACGTCATCTGCATTGTTGACATTGGCTCAATCGATTAACGCGGCCCTAAACAAGAACAAGCTAGTGGAAGTTGCTTTCCTTGACAAACAAAAAGCATTCCATACGGTAGATCATTCAATTCGTTTGCATACATTAAAGCACTACGGTATACGTATTCAATCCTATGAGCTATTTCCTAATTACATCAAAAACAGACAGCAGGCTGTCGTGATGATCGATATTACTTCCACACTGCAATATCTGAACACAGGGGTGCCGCAGGGATCGGTCCTCGGGCCGCTGTTCTTTTCACTTTATATCAACGACTTGCCTCATGTATTAAGCTCTTCCTAAATTATTATGTATGCCAATGATACAGCATTAATATGTACGGCCGACAATGTTTTTGAACTACAAACACAAGTAAACTCAGAATTGAAAAAATTTCCCAGTTGTTTTTTGCTAACAGATTAACGGTTAATGCCAATAAAACGAAGTACATTATATTTCATTCCCGCAGGAAATTAATTAGTTACGAAGATCTTCAGATTAAAATTGACAACTGCATACTGCACCGTACGGACACGTTTAAATACCTTGGGATTATACTACATAATCACTTTCACTAGGCAGGTCAACTAAATGCCGTCGGTGTAAAGCTGGCTTCCGGCTGCCACGCGCTTTTACAAGCTAGAAGCTACTTCGATAAAATCATTCTGCGGGCGCTTTACTTCGCGTACATCAGTAGCCATTTTACTTACTCCATGGAATCGTGGGCCTGGACTTATGATTCTTATCTGGATCCCCTAAGGAGGTTCCAAAAACGTGCCATAAGAATAATATGTCACAGTAACCACAACGAGCCAAGCCGGCCGTTATTTCGATCGCTAAAATTACTACCCTTTGATCTTTTGCTTGAATACAAGATCACTGTTTGTGTTAAAAGTATTGTGAAATACAATAACCCATTTGATGTCTTATTATTTTATTCCTCTTCTCGCCCTACTAGAAGTATCACGTTCGGTAACTTTACCTTGGCACCAAGAAATAACGTTTATGGGGAGAGATTGTTGCAATTCACAGGGATAAAGATCTGGAATAGTTTGCCCACTGAATTGAAGACTTCACACAATGCTGCGGCAAAACTAAAAAATCAATTCTTGACCAGGCAGTAACTGCTTCTTTTTTTTGTGGTAAACGCTTATATTTGTATAATTATACACTGGTGAATCTTGTAAACCTAGCCTTTTTTCCCTCTTCCTAAACCCCGTGATAGTTATGGTGTTTTTTTATTTTAACTGATGTTTCTGGGTATGTCCACAAAATGATCTGTCATAACTTTTTGATTGTATCACACGTCTAGTTTTGTTTTTGTGACCCGATTGCTTAAGGAGAGAGACTTCTCTACTCTGTAAATGAGTATGCTCATAATTACGTGGAAGTATATATTTACAGTGTCTGTATAGCTACATCTGTATTATGTGTAATTGATATTTCCCGCTACTGTCCCTTACTTTTCTTATTGGACCCTGCACTAGCCTCTGGCTATGGGTCCAATCAGTGTTTGTAAACTTCATGTGACAAATGCTAATAAACATTCAATCAACCAATCTTCTGTTTTGTGGTTTCTCGGATGATCGGGCTGAAACATGGAAGCAGTCTGAAGAGCATATTCTTGCTTTCTGCTCTGAAAAACTTGAAATTACCATAGACCCGATTAACACTGATCGAGCTCACAGGATTGGCGCCTTCCAACATAACATAGACCGCACCATAGTTGTTAGGTTTTCCCGATTTAAGGAAAGGGATGCGGTGTTATCGGCCTGTACAAAGCTGAAAGGAGCAGATTTTCCTGTTCACCAAGATGTGTCTCGTTCGGTGCGAATGGTGCAATAAAGGCTCCTTGAATTTGGAAAACAGCAGCCTCAAAAGTTCAAATTGCGTCACGACAAGCTTATCATCGGCGAAAGCGTGTACGTTTATGACCCAGCGTGCGATCGTATCGTTCAGTTAAAAAGCAGCAAAACGGGTGAAGCCCCTTCGTCCGACTGTTAGCCGTACGAGTTCCTGTGTTAATGAGCAATCATCTGGAATTAATGTTCTACTTGTCAATTGCCAGAGTATAAAGAATAAATCAGATTACCTGGCTGCAATGTTATCGTCAATTAACCCAGATGCGGTTATTATATCAGAATCGTGGCTTGATGATACAATTTCAAGTTCTGAGGTTTTTCCTGATAACTACGTTGCTTACCGTCAGGACAAAAACGCTCATGGTGGTGGTGTGTTCATACTTGTGAATAAGCATATACCCAGCCTGTTTCTCGATATTGGCAATATAAACTGCGAGTTGCTATGGTGTAAGGTCATGCTCTCTTCTGGATTATATCTTTCAGTTGGCGCCTTTTATCGCCCATCCTGTGACAGAAGCAATCACCCTTTTGTTGAACTTTCCAACACCTTGCATAAAGTTACCACAGAATACCTTCTGTTAGGTTGCGACTTTAACATACCAGATGTTTGTTGGCGAAATGAAATGCCTATGTTTTCGTCTCAGTCAGCCCTTTCGAAAGCTTTCGGTGATTTAATTATCAGTCATGGCCTCTTTCAGTTTGTTGAAAACCCCACCCGTATCGCTCCTTCCACAAGCAACACTCTAGACCTTTTCTTTGCAAATTCACCGGATTTATTACGAGACGTGTTAACCATACCTGGTATTAGTGACCACGAATGTGTGACGGCTCGCATAGTTTGTACGTGTCCTCATACGCCTGTTGTCCGACCTAGAAAAGTTTATTTATGTAATAGGGGAGACTTTGGTAGCATATCGCTGGCCTTAGAGAAATACTTTGAAACATTTGAATCCCTTAGCGCCTCGTCCAATATAGATGATCTGTGGTCACTGCTCAAACATAAACTCGTAACTCTTATCGACCTACATATCTCGTTTAAAATACTTTCAGCTAAACAAAGGAAATATAAACCGTGGTTCACAAAGGAAATAAAAACTCTAATAAATAAAAGAAAACGCATATTTAAGAAATACCATACGCGGAAGGAAGAAGGTATTCACGCTGCCCTAGAGCAGGTGAATGTTGAAATAAAGCTTAAGAGCGAAACTTCCAATAAAGAGTTTTTCCTCTCTCTGAGTTAAAAAATAAAACATAATCCCAAAGAGTTTTGGAAATTTGTTAAATATAAGCGTAAAGATAATACCGGCATTCCATTGCTAACGTACGATGATGTTTCCTTTTCTGCTGATGCTGACAAGGCTAACTGTTTAAATTATTACTTTGAGTCTGTTTTTCAAAGGCTGTTCCCCAGGATATGCCTGGCTACTCATGCCCTTCTTATGATGGCATGTCCAACATTACAGTAAACAGTTGCGGGGTCCTCAAGCTTCTGCAGAACCTAAAAATTAACGCTGCTCCGGGCCCAGATGGTATCCCAAACATTGTACTTAAGTCTTGTGCCCCAGTTCTGACTATGTATCTTGTGTTGTTATATAACTTATCTTTAACGTATTCTATTCTTCCACAAGACTGGAAAATTGGTGACATTGTCCCGTTGCACAAAAGTGGCCCACGTAACTCCGTATCAAACTATAGACCTATTTCGTTGACAAGCGTATGCTGCAAAATTTTAGAGCACGTATTGTATTCGAGCATTTTTTGTCACCTTCAAAATAGTACCTTTTTGTAGATTATCAGCACGGCTTTAGGGTAGAGCATTCTTGCTCCACTCAGCTGATAGAATTTTACTATGACGTGTTGCAAACTTACGACCGTGGCCGTGAAACCGACAGTATATCACTAGACTTTCAAAAAGCGTTTCATAAGGTTTCTGATGTACATCTTATGCACAAACGGTCTTTTCTGGGATTACCCGAAAATATTCTTCAATGGCTCCACTGCTACCTCAATGGACGCTATCAAAATGTTGTCAATGGAACCGAATCAGCCATAAAATCTGTTTCTTCTGGTGTTCCTCATTTGTCAGTGTTGGGGCCATTGTTATTTCTGATATTTATTAATGATATGGGCCAGGGCATTCAGTCAAAAATCAGGCTGTATGCAAATGACTGCGTTTTATACAGAGAGCTTAATGACCATTCGGATAAATTGGCGCTACAATCAGATCTCGACAAACTTCATTCGTGGTGCTCCACAAGGTGTATGCCCTTGAACATCAGTAAATGCCAACACATTCGATTTTCTAGGAAACACGTGCCTCTCCCAGCAAAATACAGTTTGAATAACGTGCCCATTCCACAAAAAACGAAGTTATATATTTCGGAGTAATCTTTTCAGCAGATCTAACCTGGAACCGTCACATTGAAGCCGTGTCTTTTAGAGCATCATCAACTCTTAACTTCATTAGTAAAAATTTTAGTACGCACCTCAAGAAGTAAAGGAACGGCTATACTTGTCCAACATTCGGCCCATACTCGAGTACGCATGCATTGTGTGGGATCCCCACACTCAAAACCTTATCGACCACCTAGAATCAATTCAGAATCGTGCTGCTCGATTTGTAACTTTTAATTACCAGTTTCCTACTAGCATTACTCAAATAAAGAACTCGCTTGGCCGGCCTAACCTTTCTTTACATCGGACACGTTTTCGCATTTGTTTCTTTCGTGATGTATACCTTCAGTGCAATGCCGTCACCAGGAATCTATATTTACTACCACCAAACTACGTATCTACTCGGTGAGACCAACAATTTAAGATAAGGGAAATAGCTGCGCGTACCTCAATTTTTATGAATTCTTTCTTTCCCCGTTCCATCAAGCATTGGAATCACCTTCCGCAACACGTCATGGGGATGATAAGCGACGATAAATTTTTTGAATTGTTAAGCCAGCATTTACTCAGTGAATAGTACTGCGTTTGTGCTTTTCCCTTCTTGCAATGTTTTAAAAATCTGTCCTGCATATGCCCTGTTTCAAGCCATGTTTTGTGACTTTTTTGTCCTCTTTCATACCTTGCTAGCAGTCCTTACCACATGTCGTGCAATTGTAAACTGTGGTGCTTATGCCTATTTGTTTTCATATTATTGTTTGCTTGTACATTTTATTTACTTCTTTGTTAACTTTTTCTGCCTGTAGCATTTGAAACTGTTAAGCGCAATTCTTTATGCCTTGTGTGAATTGCCCCCCTACTGTAATGCCCTCGGGCGAATGTAGGTACCTAAATAAATAAATAAAATATATAAATACATCGTCTGAAAACAAAATTAGCATGTTCGCGAGAATAATATGACCACGAACTACCCACGTAGATAGCACATACAGACGCGGCAAAATATAAGAGAATGATAGAGCAACGATGCAAGATAACATATTTTCCAGTGCTTTGGCGTTTACGTAACATCTTAGCCGTGAATATGAATGATTACCCTACCTGTATTTACCTCAGTACTATCACACGTAATCACATAATTATCTGCAACGCCAATTTATGTATAGAAAACAGTCTGTACAACCTGCACCTTTTATTATGATTTGCTTCTGTAAAAGGAACATAAGAATTTCTATTTTAGTGGGTCCAACGTTGGGATTTACAGGACCAAAACAGACATGCGGGTCTATTTCATATGCCGATTTCTCAGCTATTCCCGACTCCAGGTACTACGACCACTTTCTTTTGACTGTGGTAGCACCCATAGTTCCTGAGTACAAATGGGGCCAGTTGTGAGAAAAAATGTCCGTTACGCAATTACCTAGCAATGTCAAGCTTCTCAGATGAGCGTTTGCCGTGATGATGTACAGTTTTAGGCCAGGTTTTTTTTTGCATTGATACGTGGCCGTTGACCTTTACGACCGAAATTCGTATTATCTTCCCGGATAAAACTTGAGAGCACAGCCAGAAGTGCATTTATACCCTCGCACCCAGGAGCCTATTGTACACATTATGTCATGGCAGCTTGCCTTTAATGTAATTCGAAACGCTGCAAAGAAGAGGGTGTAGTAAAATAATAACCCATCTATGTGAGAGTGTGTCAATGATTCGGTTGATGATGGAATGGAAGAACGGCAGGTGGCATACCCAATCAAAAGGGAATTGATATTTACACGCCGCACTATACCTGCTACTTGTGTAATATGCGCAGAGGAGCAGGTTATTAAAATGATATTTCAATTCACTTCCTGCCTGAACCGAAACGTTTGCAATCGCAGTGGTGTTGCATTATACCTTAGCAGAGACGATTTACAGTGGCGAATTAGGTCGCGTTCGTCTGAACTAAACCAAGTATTGCCGAGTGCGATGCTTCTCTGGTGCCTAGTAATTTCAGGCAGGGTGTAGGCTTCATAAACTTAAAAAATTCAGGTCTAGCGTTTATTATAGGGTGTATCTTCAGACCGATGGAGTTTTCGGGTATGGGGTTATTCCATCTGGAGAAACATTTCCAAATTCCAGGCTGTATATTTTATTTGACCGCACTGAAGGTACTGACCCCCCGTAATCTTCATTGTACTATGACATTGCATTGTCATGTCATTAAATTCACTCCTCACAACTTGGCAAAGGAGGACGCTGAATAAAGAGACAAGGAAAACGCTTCTACGTGCAACCCTTCCGCGTCGTCAACTTTTCCGCATTTTAAATCATTTGTTCAATGCAGTGCTTACTACTGTAAGCTTTTGCATTATTCAGAGCCGTCGTTAACTTGTCAATATAGGTGGTGGAAACACTTATAAATACTAAGATGGGTGCGAGTCAACATATCACAATCCATAAAAATAAAGTTGTAAATAAAATTGTGCGTCTGCTCCTTTTGTTTTATTTGCAGAATTTTAAATGTTAGCCGATGAAACTATGCTTGTGGTAGCTCGTTCTTTCGGCGAATTCTATAGGTGGCAAGCAAGAAAAATGTAACAGAAAAAAATTAAGCTCTTTGGAAAGAACGCTGCATTACTTGTTCATTCCGAAAGACTGTTCCACTTACGGGACTGTTTTGTTTAACTGCAGGCACCGAGGACAATACACCCGAAACCAAAAGTGACCTGTGCGAATTCTGGGAGGTGTGGGACGGATTACAAGGCAATGAACGCTGTGAGAAAAAGTACAGAAACCAGTGTAACACGAAAAATGACTACAGAGTCTTTAATCCAAACATCTGTCCTGGTTATTAAATAGTTCTTGGAAGCTTTGGTGGTATTACACTTCTTTTGTTTGCTGCTTCCCCACAGGATGGCCATAACTCCAATATCCCATGACATGTTCAATATATCCCGGATAATCTGATGTGAACAATATTCATTCTTTATTATTTCCCGAAAGGTGTTAGTTATGCATTCACGACATTTACAAGTCACAAGAGAGCCCGGTCAGGTTACACCCACACGCAGCTTCGTCAGACTTTGGGCCTACAGCGCTGATTTCCACAGTCCTGTTGGTTTTCTATTGACTTTCACCATGCTGCACATTAATCGAAAGCACAGAAACTGCCGTCGAAACCCCTTGCAAAGCAACTCTACCACTGCGGTAGCAGTTAGATGGACACATGAGATTAAAACAATTGTGCCTGCCACCACGAATGACACTACTGTCCTTGATCATACCTTATCCCATGAATGTGAAGTCATGAAACAGCGGTGACGCATCTTAGCAAGTCAGAATCACGTAGGAAGGGAGAGCTGGTGACACGACAAACGTGGCTTGTTTCACAACTTGAGATGACGGTTTACCATAATCCGCTATTCAGGTGTTAGGAGAACTGCGCGGGAGACGAAATTGAGTGCTACCTGAGGTGGGCTGGGGATGCCCGGCATGGTCCGCGTGATTTTTATGATTTCACCTTGACTGAGAAGCTAAGATCAGGACAGGGATGGCACTACAACATCTTCTAAACTTCTAACAAAGCACCACAACACAATAATCGAACCGCGGAGAGTGTGAACGATGTATTTGCAACATTTGCAAGTCAGCCTTAAAAGTCTACGAAGGCGACACCCACACGTACACACGTATTTATTGCAATACCCTTTATTCCCAGGCTATCACGCAGTCAAACGAGGCTGCTGATACGAGCAGTCACATTTACGGCGGACCGTCCACGCGTCTGGATTCTACCTCTTTTTTCTCGTTGCTAAAACTGCCGATCATTCGGCAAAGGGATGGTAATAATGCTGTCCTGTGGGCTCATAGTGTTGTGTGACGCAGCTTGTTTTAGTGATTAAAGAGGACTTGGTCGAATTGGCGGAGACTGACGAGGTAATTTGGCTTTGGACAATGGACACGGTATGTTGTACAGACAATTGTATAGAACACAAAACGAACCTCTGAACAAATCTATTCAGTCCAGTCCTATGCAAGTCTTAACCACGAGGTTTCCTGCTCGCGTGTGCGAGGAGAACTCGTAGTCTGCGCTAAAGCAGATGCCCTGTTTCAGTGCCATGGCCAGGTGCGTTGTCTTGACACAGAAGTGACAAGTTGTTCCGGCCCATGCGGTCGGTGGTCACAGAAAAGGGCTGCACTGCGGACTTCGCAGAGGTGTCTGGAGTCTTGCAAACCAGGACGAGGATGCGGCTCCACCTTGAGGTCTGCTGAGAGTTGCCATCCAGCTGAGACCTCACCGATCGCCGCATTCCTCCTGCCACCTCACTTAACACCTTGCTTCCGCCTGAGTAGCCTCTTGTTCCTCTTCCTTGTCCCCTGCTTTTCGCGAACCTCAGCACGCGCACATTGTCGACACCCCAACGACGCTTCGTCCCCTTCACTTTTCAAGATCCGACTGCCGGCCTCCGCACACATGCAATCATTGGAAGAATTTCTTTGGGGATAAATACTTCCGATGGAAAGTTCGCTTGATGGTTAGCGTGGGAGGTCGTAACTGTCAATTTGCACACCTGCGCACACGTACACCAAGACTAATTCCCTCACAAACGCCTCTTACCAGCACAACGAAGGCCATTTATCTCGGTGGTATAAAAGCACTTTTATGCAAACACTCAACAGCAAACACAAAGCACACAAACCAAAACTACAGATTATAGCTACGTCATCATGCAAAATTTTTAAACAGAGCACCTCACATAATATGCATTACCATGGAACTCAGAAAGCACACGCAAACATTTTCCAAAATGTAAACATTTTCGAAAAGCCTTTCTTAAAATACGTCCGTATTTCGTAGCCCTAGGAAGTGTAGTCAAGTCGATGCCATGTTTTCAACCTTCGTTGTGGGCCGGTGCCATTATCTGAACCCTTTATAAGGCAAGCTCTGCAGCAAATCGTAAATTTTCATCTCTGCAGTTAAAATTACCAAAAAATTTGCGAGTGGGTGCACGTTATCACGAGCCTCGAGGACACCACCCGGCAGCTTACAAAACCAAGAAAATGTCTAGCGCTCGAGTATGCGTGCCTCTCGACTACCGCCAACCGTCCCCTCCGCACGTTCGCTAAGTCAAGCATACCCACTTAGGGATTGCTGAAAAGGCTGTGGCGACCGCCCGGCCGTTAAAATCCAAGAAAATGCCGAGCGCTCGTCTGTGTGTGGGTCGCGTGACCGCCCAGCGTGCAAAGCCTACCCATTTATCTAGATTGGCAAGATTGGCCAAACAAAAGCTGGAGCGTTCGCTGTATTTGCGGCAACACGTGCTCGGAACGAGAAAGACTGCAGCGTTCGGTGTAATCGTGGCAACACTTGTTAGAAACAAGAAAGACACGTCACAGCGTGCGCCCCTCCTTGCATGGTGATGTTGAATGGTTATTCCTTCAAAACAAAATTACCGAAGCTCACACTCGTCGCCACAGTGACGGAGCACAGGTCGTTGTACCAGTGAAAAAGAAGCAAATCAATTGCTCTTTTCGACCTAAACCTTCGTGACGGTTGCGATGGTTGTGCACAGCTTCACCACCGTGAAGTCCTACCCGTTATTATCACCTTTTTTTTATTTTTATGCCCCCACTTCTATTCAGCGTCTTCGGCTTCCCTGCCACGTTTGCTTCTTCAATCAATTCTCGAATTTGACATTTGCACAACCATCGCACTATGACTCCCTCAGTGGAGTATTGAAACCCCGACACCTTTCGATTACACCTGGTAGCTGGTGGCAGCATGGGATTCTCGGGCAAGTTACTCGAGCGCTCGTGTAGTGCGGCGCAATTCCTATTCGGTGACGCACGGCACCTTGCTACTGAGTAAGTTTGCGTGGAAACCTTTTGCGTGGAACCAAAGTCTTCAACGTGGGCTCTTTGTCAGAGTTGTTTACTTCCCGTCACTTGATTGACAACAGAGCGTTCCTCACGGCGCAGTACACGATGATTAGACATCTCGGTACCTGGCACTGCAGTGTCAACTGCTGTGCCACACTCGAGCGCTACGTGGCCTCTTTCTTTGGTAGTTGATAGCTTGTTCTCCTCTTCCCTGAGAAAGCACTATTCCCTGTACCGCCTTCGTTGCATGTGGCAGAGAACCCACGGCGTTTTCTCAAGGCCTTATTCGTACAAGAACATGCTTGGCGGAACTTACTCGCTTTCTTGAAAAATCTTTCGCAGCCGTCCTTGCAATTATATAAAAAGCTCAACGGGACTAGGGGCAGCCCTCTGCCGTTCCCTGGCGTATTTCCCGCAGGCTGATCAGAACAGTTTGTCGGCCTCCGTGACAGGCTCAGCATGTTTACTATTGCGAGGTTCCAGCGCGCCTTTAACCATTTAGCATCACGTAATATTGGAGAGTACGGCTTAGTGTGTTGTCTACATAGCAGCTTTTGCCATAAATGAGAGTAAGTGAAAGTTGAAATGGTGTTAACGATTTCTCACTAATCTCTCACAGTTGGTGCAAATAAACAAGAATTCGTCTGGTCCACTTCTAGTGACATCACTGTTGTCAGCTCAGACTATGATGCTAAGAAGCTTCATCCGGTGACATACTTGTTCAAGTAAACAGAAAAAATCAAAGCGAAAACCTCCTGAAACAGACCACGTTGGCTGACCTGGCTATTACTGTGACTCCACATAGAACTCTCAACTCCTCTCAAGGTGTAATCTCCGAAAAGAAATTACAGTCTGAGACAGAGGTGGAACTTCTTCAGGCGCTTCAACCTCAAGGGGTAACCTCTGTCAAACGAATTGCAATCCGTAGAGCAAATGAAGAAATCCCAACAAAGCATCTTGTCCTAACATTTGATTTCACAACCCCACCCGAAAAGGTCAAAGTGGGCTTCCTAAGCTGCAATGTACGACCATATGTCCCTAATATCAGACGATGCTTTAAATTCCAACGATACGGCCATGGAACTCCATCATGTCGAGGACAGCTGACTTGTCCTAAATGTTCACAGTCTGACCATTCGTCGGATGACTGTCCAAACAGCACAGTGAAGTGCCCGAATTGCAGTGGCCCACACGCTGCTTATTCGCGAACCTGCCCAAAATTCAAAGCAGAAAAAGAAATTATACAAATGAAAGTAACAGAAAACATCACCTTTGCTGAGGCACGACAAAAGCACACGCTGCTTTCGGCGACATCTTATGCAGACGCTGCCCGCCGGGGGCTGGGGAGGCGTTTGGTCAGCACAGCGACACAGTGCAGCCTTGCTGCTGATGTGTTGCTGTCCCAGCCCCCAGCTGAGCAGCCACCTGCTGCCTCTACAACACCTTTAGAGGCTGCGGGGGCCCCGTCTCTTGGCGGACTGCCTTCGGTAGTCCAGCGGTGTCAGGACTCGCCCAATGTGGCGACTCCAGCAAATGTGGCGATTGAGATCGCCGCTGGGAGCTCTGCCACTCTCACTGTTTCCCCTTCACCTGCCCTAGGGACACCTGAGGGCAGGGAGATGGAGACGGGAGGGCCCACAGCAGCGCCTATCCTAGCTCCACCACCTGCCCCGCCCGCGGCGCAGGCAAAGAACACCCGAAAGGGTACCAAGTCAAGGGGGCCCAGTCCGCTGGGAAGCCCCTTGCCTTCAGATGACGACATGGACGTCGAGCCCTTCCGGCTTTCATCGCAGCGGAAGGAACGGGCTGCGACGTCCAGGTCAGTAGAGAAGGCCAGAAAACCCCTTCCAAGAATCCAAGCCCCGAAACACCCTACATAAATAGTCTGTCACCCGTTTCCTTAATTTAGGGTGCACTGTCGGAAGATATGGGGAGTCGACTCAAGAGAGCCAACAAACCCCACCGAGTCCACAGGGCACAGGTGACAAAGGGGGTGGCCGTCTGATGTGCGGCTTTCGCCGAACAGAGCGGCAAGAATGAACAAGAGCCTTGAACGAAAAACAGCACAAAGACTTATATTCAGACAGGCAAGTTACAAACACAAGCACGAGGTAACGGATCGATAATTACAGGCAACTTAGATGGAATTCAAATACAAGAAACAGCCTAATTCGACAAAGTGATACAAACAGGCGCGTTAACAAATGAATATTACGAATCGGAGCAGTTAACTAAAAGAAAATGAACAGTTCGATGCATATGAGAGACAGAGTCCCAGCATATTCACCGACCGGGCCGGACGATGCACCGCTGTCGCAGGCGAGTCGGCTACCTGGCAAGCGTGGCTTCGCTGTAGGCCAGGCCGTCCGAGACGATCACGGTCATTCGAGGCCCGGGAGCACGTTGGAGTCCTCCAGGGCGCGGGTCGCCGATGGTGTGATGTACAAACTGGCAGGTGCAGTTGTCAATCACGACGTCCAAACGTAGCTGGTTTGCTTAGGCGCGGCTTCTCTTTTTATAGGCGCGCCGGTGCGGAGAGGGAGAGCACAACACACAACGCGCCCGCCGCCGTGAGCGAATAACTTCCCTCTTCTCCATTCTAGAATGATCGACGCTCTTTAGAACTGGCAAGGCCACCCGTGCCTCCTCGAAAGTACTGGAAGCTTCGACGAAACCCGAGCGGCGGAGGTTTTATTTTTGTTGTTTTCTTGCCGGCGAGCCGGCGGGTGATCATGTTACCGTCTCTTCGTTCGAGAAACTTCCAGCTTTGTCTCGGGGCGAATAGAACCGGACTGAATGAATCGGACGAGTGTAAGAAGAATTAGGCGCTGTACAATAAATGAAAAATTTATACGGTACTTTTAGACGTCGTACGCTCGAGTTTGTGACATAGTCACACTCCAGTAGCTCCAAACACATCATAATGGTAAGAGAAAATATTGTTCAATGGAACTGCAGAGGCCTTCTGAATAATCTTGACGACGTGTATGAGATTCTGCATGCCAATCAGCCAAGTGTAATGTGTGTTCAGTAAAACACACGAATTCCAAGAACACAAATTTCTTGAACAGTTACTTGATATACAGAAAGGACAGGGATGGCTGCACGCACTCTTCTGGGGGTGTGGCCATAATTGCCCGGAAATCTTTAGCATGCCACCCTGTCACTCTGAACACTGTCGTTGAGGCTGTGGCAATTCGAACAATATTATTTAATAGGTTGATAACGGTATGCTCCATATACATTCCTCCTGATGTTTCACTTTTAAGCTCTGACTTCGAGGCGCTAGTTGACCAGCTGCCCGAACCATACATCCTGACACGCGACCTTAATGCTCACAACACTCTTTGGGGCTCTTCTCGCACGTATGTCCGACTTCGCCTTATAGAGAAATTCCTTACATCTTCAGGAGCATGCCTTTTCAACAATAAACAGCCTACATACCATAACATAGGACACAACACATACTCATGTCTTGACTTTGCGATCGGCTCCGCAGTTCTCTTTCCTCTCCTCGAGTGGGGTTTGGGCACTGACCCATACGGTAGTGGCCACTTCCCCACCTCACTCACATACATAGGTAAAGGCCCATGCAGTCCATCTTCCCATATTAGGTTCAATGAAGCACGAGCTAACTGGAATACATTTACAGAGACATCCAAACTACACCAGACATCCATAGGACACCTACACGTCGAAGAAGCTACCCAACTCCTCATGGCGCACATCCTCGACGCCGCCGAAAACTCCATTCCCCACGCCTCTAGTGCCCCACGCAACCAGCGGAGGCCGTGGTGGAATGAGGACTGTAGGCGGGCGCGAGAGGCCCAGAACAAGGCGTGGGGTATCCTTCGTCGGTACCCCACGTCGGGAAACCTCCTCTTGTTCAAACGGGCCAAGGCATTAGGAAAACGTGTGCGCCGTGAGGCAAAACGAGAGAGTTGGCGTTCATTCCTAACATCAATACACTCCTACACAGACACACGAAAAGTATGGACACGTATACGCAAACTCAAAGGACAACAGACACACAGCCTGCCCGTGGTCAGTACAACAGGGGACACTCTGGAAGACCAGGCTGACACACTCGCACAACACTTCCAACACGTGTCCAGTTCAGCACACTGCACGAACACTTTCCTGAAACATAAAGCCTCTTGTGAAAAGAAGTGCCTACATGACAACAATAAATCACAGACTTTTTACAACTCCCTGTTTTCACTACATGAGCTGAGGGCTGCTCTGAGCACGTGTAAACCCTCAGCTCCAGGCCCAGACAACATTACATACACAATGATACAACACCTACAAGCAGACACACTTGAAGCCCTTCTACATCTATATAATAAAATATGGCTTTCGGGGCGCATTCCAAAGTCTTGGAGGAAGGCCATAGTAGTGGCTTTTTTGAAGGAGGGAAAGGACCCGTCGTCCCCCTCAAGTTACCGGCCTATAGCCCTGACGAGCTGCCTGTGCAAGCTCTTCGAGAAGATGATCAATCGCAGGCTGGTGTACTTCCTTGAGTACAACGGTCTTCTCGAGAGCTGCTAGGCAGGCTTCAGGGCGGGGCGCTCCACCAATGATCAGCTTGTTGCGTTGGAATCCTACATAAAAGATGCCTTCATTCACAAACAGTTCTCCATTGCAGTCTTCTTTGATATGGAAAAGGCCTACGACACGGCATGGCGATACGGCATCTTGAGTGACTTGAAGTCATTCGGTGTTTCGGGCAATATGCTTAGCACTCTTTCTAGCTACATGTCTGAACGAACTTTCCGTGTAAGAATTGGTAGTGCACTTTCTAATGTACATGTTCAGGAAAATGGCGTGCCTCAGGGAGGTTTTTTGAGCTGCACACTCTTCATAGTGAAGATTAACTCACTCCGTAAGGCATTGCCACCAACCATTTCTTGTTCAGTTTATGTAAATGACGTCCAAATGTCTTTTAAATCATGCAATATGTCAATCTGTGCAAGGCAAGTCCAGCTCGGCGTGAACAAACTTGCTGGCTGGGCGGACACAAATGGCTTTAAGCTGAACCCCGTAAAAAGTACTTGCGTTGTGTTTACCCGTGTTCGCGGGATCCATGTGAACCCTGACATTACTCTAAACAGTGTGTCGATTCCTGTAAAAAAAGGAGCACAAGTTTTTAGGCCTATGATTTGACAACAAACTAACATTTCTTCCTCATCTGAAAATGCTTAAGCAAAAATGCCTAAAAAACTATGAATATCCTTAAAGTTTTCTCTCACCAATCGTACGGTGCAGACAAGCAGCTACTCCTGCGTCTTTATACTGCACTGGTAGGATCTCGCTTGGACTACGGCAGCGTCGTATATGGGTCTGCAACGAAAACGGCACTTAAAATGCTTGACCCAGTTCTGCATTTGGGGCTTCGCCTTGATTGTGGCGCCTTTCGCACCAGCCCTCTTGAAAGCCTCTATGCAGAGTGCACCAAATTGTCCCTGTATCACCAGAGGATATACACTGACTTCTTGTATGCCTCTAAAATCCTGTCTCTGACAAATCATCCTCTTAACTCGACCATTCATGATGCATCCTCACAGCAGGTTTTTTTTAACCGTCCATCTATTCCCATGCCGTTCTCTCTCAGAGTGAGAGCAGAAGCCTCTGAGCTAGCAGTGTCATTTACATATATCCACAAGACAGCGATCATTGATTTTATTGCACCATGGCAAGCCAGGGATGTTTCTTGTGACCTGTCCTTTGTGCAGTTCGACAAAAACAGGGCACCAAGGGCAGCTATTATGCAGCATTTTCTCTTTCTGCAGGATAAGTAACAGTGTGCAGAGTTTTACTCCGACGCATCAAAGACAGCTGATGCTGTGTCTTGTGCTGCGCATGGACTGAAGTTTACGTGGCAAAAAGAATGAACTCCCACAACAGCGTTTTTACAGCTGAAGCACACGGCATTTCACTTATTTTAGACCACATTTTCCAACATCAAATTCCAAAGTCCATAGTTTTTACAGATTCTCTTAGTGTTGTACGTGCACTTTTGTCTAGAAAACGCTCAAAAAATTATGAATCAATCTTGGTTTTAAGGGCCTGATGGCGGCATGCGCATCAAGTCTTGAAATAACAATATGTTGGGTTCCTGGCCATTGTGGAATAGCCGGGAATGAAACCGCAGATGAAATGGCCACTGCTGCTACACTCTTGAATTCAGTGGGCATAGCAACACTGCCGCACACAGATATGAAGCCACACATCAGACACCAACTTCACAACACGTGGCAAACACACTGGAGTGAACAGACAGATAACACGTTACATGTAATAAAACCTCACTTGGGATCATACGCTACTGACTCACACAATAGGCACATTGAAGTTACCTTAGCTAGATTGCGGATGGGCCATACCCATGTAACGCACTCGCACCTGCTCACGGGATCTCCAAGACCCCTGTGTAGCAGGTGTGGGGAGGGCCTATCGGTAGTCCACATCCTAGTCACATGCAAGCCACTCGACACAACAAGACACAGACACTTCAAGGAACTATACAGACAACACATTCCGCTACATCCTTCCTTGTTTTTGGGTGATAATGCCATGGTTTCTGTGCAACGCGTTTTTAAATATTTGTCTGCTGTTAACTTTTTAAACCTCATTTCCTATCATGTGTAATCAAAACTGGCCCTATACACCAGCCATCACCATTGCCGTTATTGATTTTATTGTTATTTTGGCTTTAGTAGCCACTATTTTCTTTTAGATACTTTTGTTTGGCGCTCTTTGCCCCAGCTGTCCTTATGCCAAAAAAACTCTAACCATCATCATCATCTTCATCATCATCATCAGTGACATCACGCATTCCACAGGGTTCAGTGTTTGGTCCCCTCCTTAAAAGGATCTGCCTCGTTGTGTACCTAAACATATCTAAATGTGTAGTTTCAGATAAAAAGTACACTGAAACAACCAGATGCGACAAGAATTCTGCTAGCATGCACAAATGACAGCAATTACGTCTCACTACGGAATGCTGCAACAAGGACTGCATCATGCAGCTGCTCCTGTATTCTCTGGTACAACAGAAGGGCACAAATTGGTGAGAGCAGAGCACAATACTACAATCTTACCGAGCGCTGTGTACTCATCTTTTTTCTTGCACAAGACAAAGTCGATCGGTTGAATGGATTTTATAATATTAAATTTGTTACGTACTAAGCCTCTCACCCTTTCGACATGGATCCTCACATTCCCTAACTTTCGTGTGCGTGCAACGTCAAGTGCTGAAAGTTATCTTTTGCCTTTAGTGAATGCAGGGATCTCCAGTGTTCAACAATGCAGGTTCACACTGTCGGCAATGTCAAACCCTCGGTCTGCCAAAACCACGTCCTCTTGTGTCAGTTTCCCAAGATGCCACATTGCTCGGTGATGTGCTTATCGCTTGTTCTCCCGCCCCCCCCCCCTTCCCAGCCTTCCGATATCAATGCAATTACACCTTGGAGGGTTACCCCGATTAACAATTTCAACATTTCGCAGTGTTGCTTTCCTTGTAGACCATGTCTCACTTCGGGGTAGCAAAGATGACGGCCGTTCAATCTTGATTTCAAAACAATCAAGCAAGACAGCCACCTTTGCCCAAATGAGTATACGAATGCTTGTGGCATTGTTCGCTGGATTTCCTTCCTTGATGGCCAGACTATCTGTGATATAAGTCTCCAAAAGGCAGCATGGAGCCACTTCTCAAAAATCCTGCTTGCAGTGGACTGCGAAACGCCAAATCTGTAAGCGAGATCCTGTAAAGGAAAGTTCAACTTCAACTTCATCAAACAAATAAACTCCTGAAATTTAGGCAAGATATTTTTGGACGTGTTCACCACCACTTCAATAAACGGAAAATTCCCATCAAAAGGGAGAAATTTGATGCTGCTGTGTAAAACATCACTTCGCCATTGTCATCACGCAGTGATGACTAAGTTATTCCCAACTGTTTCTTCTGCTTCTGTGACTCTCTAAGCTCAGTGGGAAGCCTCTGGTGGTGTGTGTTCAAAGAGTTCAGAGTTGTTTTCAACTGCCGTGCTTGCTCTGATGACAACTCAAGGTCTGCGCGAGCCGTTGCTTGTCCACCTCGATGGTCCCAATGTCGTTCATTGTGAGTTCCGTCTGGGTGACAGCGTCTGCAAGAATTAAAAGGAATGTGCGTTAGTTTTTATTCGAAGGACGTTGAAACTAAAGGACGTCACTGCCAGACAGGCTGCTGGTACAAACCTTTGTTGGTGCCATGGTCAGCCGAGCAGCTTGGGGATTGACGCTCGTCGGGTGTACAATCCATCACACTGTGAAGCCTTCGCCCACTGCCACAATCTATGTGGGGTACATGCACGCTAGCAGCACATGAGGTCTCGTCTGTGCTGGTCGCCTTCCTAGAACGTCGTCTGCGTCGCTTCTAGCGCTCGGTCAATTTCCCTGCTGAGGGACCATCCCATACGTGACCCAAGAGCTGCGATGGCGCCCAGTCAGGGTTCTCGTAATTGATGAATGCTGCGGGCTTGCCTGCAAAGCGAAAGAGGCGATGCATATTTCTCACAGCGTAAGTGCTCGAACGGGGTACGCATTCACCAATGGATCGCGAAAACTTTCGGCATGCATCTTCGCAAAGCGCACTAAAAATTTAATGCTCCCCTTGCCCGGAGGGGAGCGTCAGGTGCAATTGACGTTAAGCAAACTCTCAACCAGCAGATTCTGTACGATCGCAATTAAGCTAAAGATCAAAATAGTAGAGCAGCAGGAGCTTGATGTGGGCGAATTGGTGTAACATACTTAAAGAAAATACAGCGCTAAACAGACGAGTACGAAAAGACAGGTAGAACAGACGGCCGCTGTATTTTTTTAACGTAGAAATAAATACACATTATTTCGCTTACTTGAGATGAAATAACGACCGCACACAGGAATGTTGTTAAGGTTCTTAAAATCCTGGCGGTTTATAAGGGCAAGTCACTCGCGTCGTCATTTCTCCGACAAGTGCCTCGTTCTTTCACATTGCCAAGTTATACCTTTCGGCAGATAAAATATTCCTGTTCCCGGGTCTTTGTTATTTGCGTTTTCAGACAAGTTGCTGTGGCTGTGGCACCCGTACAAAGCATATATAGTCATGACATCGCACCGCCGAGCCCATTCACAGTTTCACATGCATACAAGCGCAGCCACGGCAAGCGGCCTATAGGTTCCCCAACATGGTGCCGCCGGATACCGGAAATCACGGGGTATCATTGAATGACGTACTTGCATACAATGTATACGTTTACCCGCCGCGGTGGCTCAGTGGCTAAGGCGTTGCGCTGCTGAGCACGAGGTCGCGGGTTCGATTCCCGGCCGCGGCGGCCGCTTTTCTGATGGAGGCAAAAAGCAAAAACGCCCGTGTGTACGAGATTTCGGCGCACGATAAAGATCCCCAGGTGGTCAAAATTATTCCGGAGCCCTCCACTACGGCGCGCCTCATCGCCTGCGTTGCGTCGGGGCGTTAAACCCCTCAATCAATCAACGATGTATACGTTTGTGCCATTCATTTTGAGCCTTTAGACGTCGTCAGCAGTTACGAACACATCGTGAATGGTCAAACCGTAGGGATACCGGGAAGTGTGGAACCTGATGAAGAGTGCGGTACCCTGTATTTTTCTAACATACCAGAGCATCTACTGCAACCAAAGGCACCAAACGGACTCAGAAAGCCACCCAAAGTGAGGACAGTGGTTCTCAGCCAAGTTGCGTCCTACAAAAATGATGGGCCTTTGTGTGACCAAATGGAGGCAAGTGACGGTATGAATGGTGCAGGAAGCGCCGAAGTCGGCACGTTAGAAACTCTCCCCTGGCTCGCTGTTATGCAGGAACTCACCAAATGTCTAATTTCTCAACACTGGAATTTGAAGGCTTCACCCACCCAGGTTATCTTCTATAAACTCGAAGAGTGTTGGGGCATTGCGCTGATTGGGCAGACTGTAGTAGTTGGGCAAGACGTGTCGGTTGAAGTTAGTTTAAGAAGTTGGCTTGTCCCGCCGTGCAACTATTGCGATGAAAATGAGAATATTTACCCTCGGCTGACAAGCCAAAGAACGTTGCAACATTTCTTCGCTACATAGATACCCTAAAGATCTGCATTGGGTGGAAATGGTCCCTGTTTCGAAGCATTTCCTCAGCAACAACAGCAGTGAAGAAGCAGGGTGAATGGCACAACAACAAATGAATAGTGCTATCGAACAAAAGCTTGTGCTCTCCATGCAAAAAACCTAAAAAAACTTTCAGAGCAGAGTGAAGTGGCGCCCCAGAAAAAGCACGAAACAGAAGCCACAGTGTGAAGTCAGAAACATGATGAAAAGAGCTATTGGGTCTCGGTATTCAGCGAAAGAGCGAAAAAAGAACTCAACACGCTGACACCGCTGATCACAAGTTTCAGGGAGCGAAGTGGATAAAGCGATAGAAAATCTTGCAGAAGCCAAGCAGCTTGCCTTTTGGGAAGCATCGAAAGTGCCCAAGGCAAAATCTTCACGGGGAAGTTGTTATCAACATGAATGGCTCATTACCTGTCTTCTGTTACGAATTGCAAGCCCAAGAACTATTACACTTATGTCTAAGATGAGCTCCTGCCACTTCCAACCGCCGCAAGGCTATGACAGATGATGAAAGGAATGTCCTTTGACTTTGGCTTCAACAGGCGGTATCTTGCCGGTGTTGGGGATTTTATGAAGGGCAAAACAGGGGGTGCAATGCTACGTAACCTTGATACTGGACGAGATAAAGGTGGACAGGTGATTTTGTGTAACACGAGAACCTACAAAGTTGGTGGCTTTGTTAACTATGGGGATGGCCAGGAGTCAGAGACAACAGCCGATCATGCTTTGGTCCTTATTTTTGTGCCGCTGTTTCACTCTTCGGTGCCGCCGATAGCAGGTTTCGCAAAGAGGCATGCTGCCCCTGGAAGAGTGCCAGCAAAGCATGTTTTGGAAGCCATCATGGAGCTTTTCAAGCACAATGCAGCCGCCGTCGCTGTAATCAGTGATGGTGCCAGTACCAACATGGCCATGTGGTCAAGCTTTGGAATCAAAGGTAAGCTTGATGAGCCGAAACACAAAGTCGAACATCCTTGTGTGCCTGACCAGTACCTGTACTTCATTTGCGACGTCCCTCACATTAAAAAGTGCATCCGAAACCATCTTCTGGGTCACAAGTATTCCATCGTACGTGAATGAGAATGTGTTCTGCGTTCTGAATTTCTAACCCATTCTCAAGGAGTGACTTCTGCAATAGAAAACCTTTTTTTATTTCATAACTTAATTAAAATTACAGATCGGTCAACACAAGGTAAACTTCGACCACTACTGAAAATTCAAAGTAGATGGCAAAGAAAGAGCAGCTCGGCGTGGTACTAAAATTAAAATAGCATGTAAGCCCAGACACTCTGCAGAAGATGAATGTGAGACTGGCTATACAGGTAAGAAAAATGCCATATTTCCATGTCCTTTGTAGCTAACTACAGCTTTTTATATGCGTGACCATAGGTCGGCAAAACAGAAAGAACTCACTCAAACTCAATCACAATTTTTTTCATTCACGCTGTACTCAATCAAACTCAGACTCAAAAAGCTCGTCTGTTCCCAAAATTACTCGTACTCACTCATCAAATACTCATTTGTAATCATACTCACTTGTACTCACTCATTTGTCCTCACGAGTATTCGTACTCAATCTGTACTCATGAGTACTGAATCTGTACTCATGAGCACTCACTCTGTACTCAAGAGTACTCAATGTGTACTCATGAGTAATCAATCTTCTGTACTCATGAGTAGTACTCATTCGGCAATCATGAGTACTACTCATTCTGCACTCATGAGTACTCAATCTGTACTCATGAGTATTGAATTTGTATTACTCACGAATAATCAACTTATCTGCACTGTTAGCTAGGTCGTATCTCGAATTGAAGAATAAATAGAAAAAAGACTGACTTTACACGCACGACGTCGTGTGGTCTGGCGTAAGCCATTATACGCACGACGCGACTGTGGCGCCAACGCGGCAGCTGCTGAAAACTGAAAGTGCCCTCATCATACGGGTTGGCGCGTTCCCCAAGCCCCTTGGCGGCTTCGACGGAGGCGGCATGGCTTCGAAGTTGGGGCACGATTTAGTTGCTTTAGCGATTTCGATCCCGCCTTTGAGAATTTCAACTCCGGAAAAACGCCTTTTTCGTAGTGAAACCTACAAAAACGCCCTTATATCTGAAAACATCCGCCTCGCGAGGGGCATGATCAAATGCAGAGCATTTCCGGGGGCGCACGACGTTAAGTAGTTTGCGTTACGGTAATGTTCTTGCACTTGTGGCAACTGCTGACGACAGAGCGCTCGTCAGCAGTAATTTGAATGAGTCAACGATATAAGGCGCGTTCGTAGCGTCCCATTCTGTGCCGGCTTTGTGGCGCAGTGGGTAGAGCACCATGTACATTGCGTTCCGCCCGCAGGGTCGAGGGATCGAAACCTGGCGCCGGATAGTATTTTCTTTTATATAGTGAAGGGGAGGGGTGCGGACAACGACGGTGCGGACTACGACGGGACAACGCGGGTGACATCGTGAGTGACTGAAATGCTCTGCATTTAAAACAGTGAACGTCGTCCATTCGCGGCTAAGTGTACCACTTGAACGACTGCAAAAGACACTGAAGTACGCAAACGCGACAACAGACTCGGACATCACGATAACAGAATCTGACAATCGACTCGGAAATCGCCGTGAGTGTTGATTAAAGCGCCCTATTATTTTCGGTACGATCGGTGCAGTTTGTTGTTGTGTGTCGCGCTTGCTCGCATGACTGTTATGTTACACGCTGATACTTCTACGCATGCCGTTTTGTTTTATTGTCCGGAATAAACTGGTTCTTTCTGTTTCTTGCGTGTCGGCGTCATTTCGTCGAGGGGATCAGGCTCGCGAACCCTTCGGACATGAAGGAAGTTTCTTCGCGACGTATACATAAACCAAGCAGTTCTTGGAACGTTCAGTGCACATTTGGTTTCTAACTTTTAGTGTACGTAAATGGCTAATGCCCAAAGCAAACATGAAAGCTGTTATCATTGCTCTACACATGTGGATGTGCTTGAAATGAAATGTCGTGGGTATTCATTTCAAAATGGTGAAAATTAGCTTGCATGTGGCCACTGAAATCCGTTTAAGAATAAAATTAAATGGGGGTGCATCTGACTTCGTTTTTTTAATAATTTGTTGCAACTGAACTTGAACCTGTAACATTCTTAACGCGCACGAGTAGAACAATTTGCCGCATCGTTTAGGCTATCGGTCAACGTAATCCTCCATATACGTGTTAATTTTAAATATAGGACAGGTGCTTCCACCCCACAGTATTAATTCGGTGGCTGTATAAGAGCACCGCCATCCGTTAGGTTTCGATGCGATCGCAACCCGAGCGCTTCTGAACTGCATTGACTATGCAGATTGTAAGCGGAGATAAAAAATACGTCAAAATTATAACCTAGGGTATTTTTAGGGAGCTGAACGTTATTTAAGAGCCCCAAATTTCCCATCGGCAATTGGGAATATGGTCGGTCTGTCAAGGACGTAATGTGGCACAGAGCATGTTAAATAAGTCGCATAGCTACAATCGTAGGTGAAATAAATGCATTATCCGGTTCTATGTCTTGCTTTGCATCCATAACATCAGCTGTGCTTTTTTTCATTGCGATATGGAGCGCTAAAGCTAAAAAAAACCATTTCGAGGAGCGTTGTACGGCTGTCATTTCAACCATCGGCTTCGCGACCCGTGGTATGGTACCCGTGGTGCGACGGAAAAGGGCGATAGAGCCGATTGGAAACAGCGCGGCGCCGGTTGCTTTGGCTGCCGCGTTGGCGCGTCACTCACGTCGTGCGTATAGTGGCTTCCGCCAGACTACACGACGTCGTGCGTATAAAGTCAGTCTAGAAAAAATAAAAATTCCCCCGTACCTCCCCGAGGGGGATTGTGAGGATGCAGAAATGCGAACGTCGAACGCAACGTCCTCGGGTACCATGCGAGGAAGGCACCGCACAACCTTCGATACGTCGATGGGCACGTTCACCGCCTGTCCCTTGATTCCAAACTGCCCGTTGCCTCGAGTCAGCCGCCTGATGCTCATGAAGGGGAGTCGAGGCGCGATGAGCCGCTCTTCGACCGGGTTCAGATCGGAAAGATGCGCCTGCCGAGGAGGATAACGGTAGCCAAAACTCACGCAGCCCTCCTCTTCGCAGCTTTGTCTTCTTCTCCTTCTTCTTCTTCAGCGGTTCCCCTACGGGAAGATGACGATGGTGGTTGAACGCGAAGCTATCTCGTGATGGATTGTTTGGTTGGCCAATCCCCAGGGGCATCATGCCACAATTAACATCTCACGCAGCCCTCCTCTTCGCAGCTTAGTCTTCTTCTCCTTCTTCTTCTTCAGCGGTTCCCCTACGGGAAGATGACGATGGTGGTTGAACGCAAAGCTATCTCGTGATGGATTGTTTGGTTGGCCAATCCCTAGGGGCATCACGCCACAATCATCATCAGACGCGCTGCGGACGCCGGCCAAGGGACGCACGACAACCCCCGACTATAATGCATTTCTGCATAAAAGGTTTAATTTATTAGAAAAACACAGGTTACATATATATCAGGACAGAGGAAGAAAACGCCTGACGCGGTGCACTGTCGTAGGGCGACTTACTGCGCGAAGGCACGTACATATGAGAGAGCGAAACGGAACGTAAGCACTCGCGTTGCGTCTGGCGTTTCCTCTTGTTTCAGGAATAAAACAACGAAGTCTAGGCCGGGTCGGGCTCAGGGGAGCTCGGGACTTGTCGGTGCGGCCGTGGCCGTAAACTGCGGTTTTGTGCGTGTCTTCGGGTGGCAGCTTTTGTCGTCCGTTTTCGTTTCCGGGCGCGCTGGTACTCTCGTAATCGTGCTCCAAATCTGAATTGTGCCTGCCCGCATGCACAATGAAACGTTCGCGTAGATTGACGTCCGTTCGTATCCAGATCACTGTCCGCTTATTCACAGATGCTCGATGCTGGCATTTGTTTTTTATTGTTCCGGATACTAGAAACTTCGTTAAGAGGGTGTTCGTCTCATTCAGTTTCGGTGAATTTCAAATCTGCTTGATTTTATTGTGTGTGTGCCGTGGGATTGCCTTCGTCAGGCCTGAACTTGACAGTGTTTACGGCGTTGCGTTAGCCGCGCCGCTTCCGTCGGCGTTTGTGTTCGTGTAGCTCGTCGCATGCTTGATGCATGTGGGGGCGTAGACGTCCGGTTTGTCCGGTGGCGAGCTGCGTTGTGTAGGGATGGCATAGTTCGGCGCGTTGATGACGTTGCTTGAATTGTCGTGTGCGTTGCGTATGGTGCGGGAGCCGTTTGGCTTTTCGTTTAGTGTGCGGTAGCGTGGCGTTTTCGTAGGGGGGCATGGCCGATCGGTCAAGGTCGTTGCGGCTCCGTGCTCGCAGTCGCAGTGGTTGTTTCGGAAGCGAAACCGTTGTGGTGGGGAAGCAGGCGTGGTTCATGCCGTCCGTTCGGTCCCACATTCCTTGGCGTCGCAAGCGTGACTTCATCGTTAGGGCATTCAATGCCTTCGTCTGGATCGGCTTCATTTGTTTCCGTTCTTGCCGTGTCCGTGTCGTCGCTCAAGCCCTCGTCTTTTGCCCGTTGTTTCGAGAATGCTACAATCGCTATCTCTCCCATACAAACAGGCTCCGTTCGTCCCGAGTCCGCTTGCTCGCGGTTGCGTCCTCTTGTACGGAATGGTGTTTGTCGTGTGAGTCTCGGTCGGAGCGTGGGTGCCGGGGATCTTGTTCGTTCTAGCTCGGACGTGCCGCATGCGCTGGCCGTGTCATTGCTCGTTGACGGACCTACCTGCACGAGTGTTATGTCGTTCGTCCGCTGGACATCGGGCTGGAGCAGCGGGTGTGGAGAGCTCGTACGTCCCGGTAGGGTTGAACTGCGTGCGCTGGGTCTATTTTTGATTGTGGCCAGGTGATTTCTGCGGTTGTAACATTCGCTGGCCAAGTCCGGATAGCAGCAGTGGGAGCGGAGGATGCCGCGAATAGTAGTTTCCTCCGTGTGTGCTGGCTTGGTGGCGTTCCGTGCGCTGTGCATTTCGTTCGCCGTGGTCAGCTCCACTGGTTCAAGTTGGATGTCGTTCGTCGCCTCTGGTGCGTTTCGTGCGCTGTACGTCTCGTTTTATCTAGGAAACTCCCCTATAATTGGTGTGCGGTTGTTCGCCACGTATGATGCATTTCGGCCGCTGTGCGTCTTGTTCGCTTGTCGTGGCCATATCTACCAATCCGGATGTGATGTCGTTGGTTGTGTGGACCGGCGCCTGGACAGCACGAGCAAAAAATGTACGTATTGGCTCCGTTGCGTTCCGTGCTCTCAGCGTTCCGTTCGTGTGCGTCTGTACCGGAATAGCGGGTGCCAGGAACGTGGTGCCTTCTGGCTCGTGCACGCTGCGTACGTTGCGCGTCTCGGTAGGCGGGCGTCCCGGGAACGCCCGCCTACCTGCCCCTCGGTAGGCGGGCGTTCCCGGTGCCCGCCAAGGGCCTGGGTAGAACTGAGGAGCGCCATCTGCGTCGGCTGCAGACGGGCTCATTCTACAGCCCCGCAATGCTCAAACACATCAACCCGTCCTTCTCGGGTTCGTGTAACTTCTGCGGTCAGTGGGCAGACACGTATCATATGGTATGGGCCTGCCAGTATAATCCAGGGTAAAAGTCAAAGTGAAGCCAACGAGGGAGGGCTAGGAGGCGGCCCTGTCCGGCTGCTCGGACCTAGAGTCTCAGCAGGCTCTAGTCCAGCGGTCTCGACCAATGGGATCCCGGACTGAGGAATACCACCCACGCAAGAAAGGCCTAACCGCCTCTCCCTCTCTTTAACTTTGTCTTGTACGTTAAGAACGTTTTTTCTACTCCTCCTCCTCACGCAGCCTCCTGCTCTCAAACAGCGCCACTGGCAGGGTCCTCTGCCATTTGGTGTCTGAGGCAGCCTGAAGTAGCGTTGTCATATTCGTTCGTTTGGAGAGATGGCAACGTTCTTTGTTGTCCTCTAGAAGAGCAAGACGATGTCGTCCTTTCGGCCAGAGCAGGGTAGCCTTCGTAATCGTAGTGCGCTCACGAACTGCTGTTTCGAATTCGCAGAGCATAGGACGTAGCGTTCCGTTGAAAACAGCAGTGTGTCGACCACCACTGACATGGAGTCCGTCGGTGCCTCACGTCTGCGTGCCGCACTCTCGTAGTCGTGGTGCGGTTCGTGCACGTTGTTGGTCTCTTTGTCCGTTCGTCCTCTCATGGCCTCAAATCCTAATCCTGTCGACTGCAACACCTTAGCTAGGTCATGGCTCGAATGAAAGGCTAAACAGAAAAAAATAAATTGTTTAACTAATTATGCGAGGCTAAACAAAATATGCGAGGCTAAACAAGGCGTCGCAAGCGTTCAACTGGATATTATGATGTCCGATTCACAACTCACAAACGTGCTTAGGTGTACTCGGATATTTTATTTTCATTGCTGGGGCAAATTCCACCGCCGCGCCTGTATGTTGGGGCTATATGCTCACTTGTAAATGGCACTACACGAGACCATATTACTAGCGAACCTGAGCAAAATGTTTCAAAACAGGAACCTAAAAAAACCATATGTGCGCACGTACATCAGCTAAATTGTCGCTTGAATACGCACAGCGGAATGGTGCGGACAATTTCGGTGAGACAAGCATTACAAACTACGCAGTCGGTTTGACGCGAGTTGCGTAAATTAACTGCGACTGTTGAAATGAGCGGTTCGGCTCATGAAACGACTATACAGAGTGACATGCGTCTACGGAATCTTCTGAAGACCGAAAAAGGGGGACTTCACTACGCCTAGTGCGTGCATTGTTAGCAGCCTCCACCGTCTCTCCCCTAAAACAACTGGAAGGGAGAAAGCGCAATGAAGCCGCCACGCGTTCACAGGCCGCGTCAACAAAAATAACTGCGGCAGTCAACAAGCGCCATAGGTGAAGAGCAACTGCGGCCGCGTTTGCCGCCAGGCCCTCACCCCCTCGTTTTTCCCTCTTCACCGTCACCCCTTTGCAAGCGACCACCGAGAAACGCTTACAGCGCCAAAGAGGGAGCGGGAAAGGGGGGAGCTGCAGTTTTCGTTGTCTAATTTTGCCATCCTTGACTGTTAAGCTCCACAGCGGCACCGCTAAATGTTTGCGACTCGTACACGCGCGTCTGGACTCGAGCTCGTTATAAAACTTGTTTGCACTACTGTACTCACGAGTGCATATACTCAATAGTGCGAGCACTCGCAAAACCAGTATTCATGAGTATTGTACTCATGAGTACTGCGTACTCATGAGTACTCTGTACTCATGAGTACTGTGTACTCACCAGTACTGTGTACTCACGAGTACTGTGTACTCATGAGTACTCATACTCAATAGTACTCAAACTCATGAGTACTCATACTCATGAATACTGTTCTCATGAGTAGTCATAATCATGAGTAGTGTACTCATGAGTACTGTACTCACGAGTAGTGGACTTACCCCTGTACTCACTCGTCATCATACTCACCTTTTTTCTGGGTGTGTACTCAATCACCATCGTACTCACTCGTGAGTTTGAGTACAAATGAGTACAAATGAGTGTACTCACGAGTGAGTATGCCGACCTATGTGCGTGACTGAGAATTTATGAAGGAATAAAGTAGAAAGTTTTGCGAATGTGTTGTTTCCAGAATTTCAGCCGGAGCACTGCCATTGGGCTAAAGTTCTACAAACGGGTACAGGAACCTGACCTGCAAGTCTGCCAAAGAGCTGCTGAATTCACCATCATGGTGAAGAACGTGTTCGATGCTCTGGACGGTTTCCCCAGTATGGCAGGACAAGTTCGCCAAAAAATTGAGGTAAGGATGATTTTTTACACCCTTTAGAACAATATGGTTAAATAAATTGACATCATGGTTTATTTTGAAGGTCATCAACGAATTTCTGTTTGCCGTAAATTATACTGAAGAAAGTCACGTCATCAAAAGAACAGTGACGTTTGCTTTGCAAGTGACTATGGAGTCCCTTCGCGTTAAACTTGCATCAGTGGCAGACCTTATGGCAGATCTCTCGAAAGGAGCGTGTTTTGTGCCCACGGGCAAACTGAACCAAGATCCTTTGGAGGTTAGGGACATGTTTTTCATCACTTTGATGTTTGTGCAGTTTGTTTTATACAAAAAGCACCTTGTCAATCTGTTTTTTTTTACTTGCTTTGGTGTGGCGAGGAGATAAGGTGGTGATAAAGACCATACCACCCTGATCAGCTTCTCACACATATGCAGGCTTCTGAGCCTCTATACACCAATGGGCACTTGCGTAACTGGTAACGTGAAAGAACAACGCACCTTTGTGCTCGCCACTGTTGCGGGCATCATGAAAAGGGGACAGAAAGACAGGCAGTCATCCTATGAGAGCCCCCAAGGGACTGTGGGAGAAAGTTGGCAGAGACTTGTGCTACTGCCCAAGACTTTACACTAAGCGCACGTGACCACGGATATTCCACACCGACAGCACAGGACTGTGTCATTTACTACCTGTGTGGTTATCTCGCGCACACTTTTCTCAAGCACGAGAAATGTTCTCTATGTACACGCAGCATCCAGTCGGAAAATGCAGAGTGCCCGAAGGCATTTCCCACTTTGGAGAGATCGTTTAAGGAAGCAAGCCCCAATGTGCCATCATGGGAACTTTTTTGCATGTTTCACGGCGTTCAACACAAAGTTTCTGATGAGCTACAGAAAAACCAGCTCTGTTCTAATGCTTTTTGGACCCTTCCGGATACACTCAGTGCCTGTGATGTGACCAGCGCTGGCTGCCCAGTTCACAAAGACACAACTGCAGTGCTTCTTCATTCATACATAGTGCTACAAATGCATTTTGCCACAAAAGGAGTGTGCAAGAGCATCAGCGCTTCAGAAAAAATTGAATCCGCTAGAAAGAAACGAAAGCTACTGTAAAGGCTTCCTACAGCTGTGTCATTGTGATTGTAAATGTGTCCCTTAAAATAACATGCTTGTGAAGGCTTCCTGTACAGTCCTGTCTTATTGCGATTGTAAATATTGCCGCGAACCATGGATTCTGTTCGGAAGCTTCTGTGATTTGTTTCTTATCTTTCAGAGCTTGAAACGGGGCTAGTTGGTTTTTATTCGGAATATTGCTGGCGCTAGGCGGGACAAGGACGAGGAGTTCCACACACAAATGAAGTGCTCTTCATTTGCGTTTGTAATTCATGCACAGACGTGTTTGGTAGGATAAACGCCGGTGTAGCACTGGTTTTTCCCGGGGTGAAGAAAGAGCCGTTAGGGAGCCGAACGAGGCAGACGCATTTTTCATCCACTCAGTGTTTCTACGTTTGAAATGAACGAACTTCGTTTGTCAAACAGTAATAAGTCTTCTAGGTGAACGGGCAAGGTGCAAGGACACACTGGACATTGCCAGGGAGCATTTTAGGCCATCGGAATGCCATTTATTGCAATAAGAAGACTGTGACGCGCCGACGGCTAAGCTAAGCCTCTCCAGTCATAGCCGCTACCATGCCTCGCCCGCCGGCTTCGTCATCGCATCAGCTCTAGGCTATTCACCCCCTAAAGAATGGAGACCATTGGAGGCATCGCCCCGGCAGAGGTGTCCGACCCGAGATGGCAGTGGCTCATTAAAATAAGTAGCCTTGAGGGGCTTGGAGCGAGCAGCCACCATGCAGGAGCTCAACTGGTGCCATGTCAAGGACTCCCCACCAAAGAAAGGCAAGGGCGCCGAAAAGCGCATGTTTGCGGCTTTTCTTCTTACAATAATACTGTAAAAAACAATGTTGCACTATTTTGTTGGTGATAAACGTAGAAGAGGCTAGGTTAGTGCATTGGTAGACTCAACTTCGTGCCGTGCTTCATGAGATTTTATGATTGCCTATTTAGAAACAAGAGTTATTTTAAATTTGCCATAACAAAAGAGCCTTGTGAATGACGAAGCCTGGATGTTAATTTAGTTGCTGTGTTTGAAGGTGAGCTTAGCTACACTTCGGAAATGACTCATTTGTTTAAACACAATCGCCAGCATTCCAGAAAACACGGATTTTGTCGGGAGTTTCTTGCTCAACGCAGCTTCTTGAGTTCACGCACGATTTGGCTCTAGCAATAGATAAGCTTAAAGTAGTTGACTGCATTTTCTTGTACTGCAAAAGAAGCATTTGACGGTGTTTGATATCACTTTCTTTTTAGTACGTTGCGGGCTATATTTCCATGAATCGGTTATTGCATGTATAGCCGAGTTTGTCTCTCTAAGACAGCAGTCGGTCGCTCTCCATGGTTGTTCGTCCTGATATGTTCCCCTGTTACCTCAGTAATTCCCAAGGCTAAGTTGCGGGGCCACCTTTGTTTCTGTTATATAAAAATGTGTTTACTATTGGCCTCAAATCTTTGTTCAAAATGTTCGCGAATGACTGTGTAGTTTACTGGCCTTTAGCAAATAAACGTGATTCCGAATACTTGCCGCAAGAGTCTAATTTAATAACACCCTGGTGTGCTGATTCAGAAAAGTCGTTGAATGTAAAAAAGTCTGTTAACGTCACGTTTACAAAAAAACCCTCATTCTAATTGAATACGTATACCGTAAATTACACTGCTTTAAGAAGTGCGAGGGAATATATATAACTAGGAGTTTATTTAACGAGGGGTTAGAGGTTGAATAGGCACTCTGAGATAAAATTTCAGCGAACCTCTATGTACCTAAAAAGAACAACCGTATTTCACTCATGTGCGCTCAATGTTAGAGTACGCACGTGTTTTCTGGGATTCCTACGCCAAAGAGCTGGTTGATACGCTCGAAAACATACAGAATAGGGCAGTGCGATTCGTATTAGGTAATTGGCACTGTCTTAAGGAAAACATGAGGAAAGTAAAAGTAAACTTGAATGGTAATGCTGGAAAGATCAGAGACGAAACCTCAGGTTACAATTTTTTCGTAATATCTATCATCCCAAAACTGGAATAGAAGGGGAGAAGTATATCCAAGCGCCACTCTACATGTCCCAAAGTGGTACCCCTAGCTTAAAGCAAATCATTACCTTTCCTTTAAAGGTGACGCTTTGCGCGATTCATATTACCTTAGATCAATACGAGAGTGCAATCATCTTCCACGTAGGATTGTATCCACGGTTTATGATAATGATTTCCACCGCACTTGGTAGGATTGTTTTGTTATTTGGTATCATATTTGATGCTTAGTGTTATGTATCTCCCTGCTGTAATGCATGCAAAGGCAAGCAGGTATCAGATAAATAAATTAAAAAATAATAAATAAATAAATATATTAATAAATAAATACATACATAAATAAATATATTGTAAATAAATAAATAAATATATATATAATTGTAACTTTTTAAGGGGAAGGGCTGTCTCAAAGACCTATAAGAATGGTAGGGTAAAAAAGGAGGGGGTAAAATTAAGTCCGGCTCAGGATGTCAGCCTCGCGTGCGAAGTCCCAGAGAGAACACAGGACTCGGGCTGCGTGCTTGAGCTGTGGTGGCAGGATCCAGTACTCGTACGTCGATGGCGCGCGCGAATAGCCTCAAATCCGGGACGCTCCCATATAAGATGCTGCATAATGGGGCGGACCCCCAGGTCACATGTTCGACAGGCGATGTCGGAATGGGAGGGCTCAACGTCTTCATGTTGCTGGCGTCTACGACGAGGGATGTACGCTCACCATTTAGCAATGACATCTCCGGTGAGTGCCGCTCCAGCTCAAGCCTCGTGGATAAAAACGTCGGCAGCACGCGGCAGTCCGCTCGGCAATGGATAGTGGTCAAGAGGTACCGATGCGAGGAGCAATTGCCATCCGCGATGCTTTAGGAATTCACGCTGGTCGTCGTGGTCCTGCAGTGGACAGGTGGTAGTGAACCAGTGTTCCAGCGACGGCAAGCGGGAGTTGAGAAGCGCGCTCGCCAAAGCGTGAGCGGCCTCATTTCCGAAGCCGCCCGCGGGTCCGGGAACCTAGGTCACATGTACGTCCACATTGTTTTGTACGGAGAGTGCACGGCAACAGCTCTTAATTTGGTGAGTTAGGCAGCCGTGCCGTGGAATCTGTTGTAGTTTTTTGATGGCCTGAAGGGAATCTGTGTAAATGGTGAGGCGCGTGCCTGGGAGAAAGGCGCCTTGAGAGACTTGTTGCGATAAAAATTCCAGGGCCATGTGAAGAGCGCGCAACTCCAGTTCAGAAGACGTGGGGCACTCTTGATCATTGTACTGGAGGACCAGGACACGGCGCACGTCACGTTGGGGGTGGTAGAAAGCAATGCCTGCGCGGTGGGTGGTAGCATCCCAGAAGGCGTCTGTGAAAATCGCCCCAGGAGCGGCATCGGCACGGGCAGCCTGAGCGGATCCCTGGAAAGCGTGGGACGCATTGGTAATTTTCGGGTGGTAGGATTGAGGCAGCAGACATTTTCATCCTCCCATGGAGGAATCTTTGGAGGAATGTTTGGCAAGTCGGTATGTTGTACGGGGCAGTCCAGCAATAGTAAACGTTGACCAGAAAGAGTCCATGTGCGGCGCCTTGAGTGATTGCGCCTCCACTCTTAGTCGCAGCTATTGCAGGAAGACGAGATTAATGATGGAGCTGTTCTACTCGCGCGCCGTCGAAGGCCCGTAATAACACCCATTGATGCTAGGTGCAACACCTCTAGTTGTTACTTTGAGTCTGAGTGAGGTCAACACACGAGTCTCCGTAGCAGACGCGGGAAGTTAGAAGTGCTACTACTAACATGCGGGCCACCTTCGTACCCGCACCCCCACTGCGATGGGAAATTCTCTTAATGAGGTGCAGGATCTCCATTCATGTAAGTTCGAGCTCTTGAAGCCATGCGTCGGCACGCCCGTTCTCGTGAAACGGTACGCCCAAGATACGAACCAGGCGAGTAGGTGATCTGGTGATTAGTTGATCCCCGAGGTTCAGACTCACTTTGTCTCTTTCTTCCTGTGACCAATCTAGGGGAATGTACTGAGTTTTCTCAGCCGATGGGTGCATGCCAGTTTGTGGAAAGTAAGCGAACAAAGCATCCAGGGCAGTTTTAACGCAGTTACTGCTTGTTCTGTTGTGGCATGCTGCCCTGGGTTGGTCCAGATGGGGACATCATCGGCGTACATAATAAAACGAATGCCCGTAGCGTGGTCATGAACGCAATTTGCAAGCCCTCTCATAACTAGGTTGAATAGGGTTGGTGAGAGGATTGCCCCTTGGGGCACTCCTACCCTATTTGTGTAGTGACGTGGTTGGCTACGCCCGCTACATATTTCGAATGTGCGGAATAAATAAATAAATAAATAAATAAATAAATAAATAAATAAATAAATAAAAATAAACACACAAACTTGCGGAGCCGCAAGTTCGCCTCCGACGCGTTGAGAACCTTACGCGTTAAAACTTGACTAATGAAATATTTATTGTTTTATTCTTTGCAGTGTGCAAGGTTTGCTGTATGAATACCACCACTTCTATGTTATTGGTTTGAAACAAATTATGAAACTCTAGTCTTACGCGTTTCCTTTTTTTTAACGTAGTACGACATTAGAGGAAAATTGAGTTCTTTTGGGCTATTAAGTGGTGCGCACATAACTCATGAAAACAACATAAAAAATATATTGAAAATGAAAGTACTTGCTCGAACTCTTCTGGGATCAGCCCTGTGAATTATCTTCAGAAAAGTTGATCGAGTAGAAAACGTGTTTGCAAGAAAAATGGGCAAATATTGGACATACTTTTTGTGTGAAGGAAATTATATTGAATGCTCTTCAGTCTGTCGTGGAGTACCAAAACGCTTCGTAAAGGTATTCGCACAGGATTTATATACAAAAAAACAGGTCAAGCAACTCTTGTAAAAAAAGTTGATTTATTCAGTGCATGAAGGTGCTCCGGAAGATTGTCCTAAATGAAATTAACTACAAGCGGCACTTTCATCTTTGTGAAATTCAACAGCCTCCCCCCCCTCCTTCCCTGTTTATTACAGGTAAGCCACCCCACAGAGGACATCAAGACCTCGACAATTTATTTATTCCAGCTCTACAAAGAACTCATCCCAAAGTGCAGGATAATGAAGTCCTTTTAGCTATAGGTCGCCGAAGGGAGCACCTCGATGAGCGGCATGAAAATCTTCTAGCATCCATTCAAGAAGTCAAAAATAACCAAAAAGTTCTTGATAACAAAGTGTCCGACTTAACAACACGTCTAGCAAATCTTGAAGAAAAGGCGAATGCTTTTGAAAATGTTTCCGAGGAATCGCGTTTAGATTGTTCGGTTGCATCAGCGATTCGTAGTGAGAATGCTGCTCTGCGCGCACGACTTGACGAATACGAAGACCGATCGCGACGAGACAACTTAATCTTCCACGGAATTAGTGATACCGCAGCCGAAACATGGTCGGACACAGAGGAAAAGGTTAGGGCAATTATTTCAAGTTCTTTCGAGACGCAGCTCTCAGACGACGTGATATCTCGAGCCCGCAGACTAGGAGCGTTTGTAGCAGACAAGTGCCCCCCTGTTGTTGTACGGTTTGCGTCATTCAAAGTTAGAGATACCATCTTTTCCAAAAAAGCAAAGCTACGCAATACAAACAATAACATTAACGAAGACTTCTGTAAAGCCACACGGACATCTAGGAAAAAACTAACTGATTTCGGTAAAGCCAGCGGTCAAAAGTATTCAGTAAAATACAACAAGGTTGTTATTAGCAAGAAAAGCTATGTGTACTGCCCTGTGACCGACCGTGTGTTGTCGGTTGATCCAGTTGACGATAACAACGAAAACGACACTAACCTAAGCCCTGCTAGCTCGTCGGTCCAAGCGTCTTCGTAGCAAAAAACAAATCCAGAACGTGGTACTGTCAAACACAATTGTTCCATACTGCTTAGTAATGTGAGAAGTGTAATGGGCAAGCGAGACGCTCTGTCATCTCTGATTGACACCTGTCTTGCAGACGTCGTCGTATTGACAGAGACGTGGCTTTCCGCGAAAGTTGACAGGTCCGAAATTCTAAATTGCGAAAAAAATACAAGTTTTATCGATGCGACCGTGGATCGCGTTCCGGAGGCGGAGTTCTCATAGCTGTTGCAACCGATCTGGTGTCATCGCACGTAGCTCTCGTTTGCCCTCCAGAATTCGTGTGCGTTAGTATTCGTTTACACAATAAAGACGTCCTCGTTTGTGCGTGCTATCGGCCTCCTAATGTTCCTGGTGGTTTTTCTTCAGATTTGTACGATGCCGTTAACATACTTCATGTTAGGTTTCCGGCATCGCATATTATTCTTTTAGAAGATTTTAATTTCCCTGACATCCATTGGAACTTGCCTTGTGCCATACCTGGCTCCAGTAATTCCGAGTCCACCTCTTTCATTAATACATGCTTAGAGTTTAACCTTAGCCAGTTGGTTAACACCCCACTCGTGTCACTTCTACTAGTTCTAACATATTACATTTGGTGTTCACAAATAACACTGACCTCATCCAGTCTCTGTCAGCCGTGCCAGGTCTCAGCGATCACTCAGCCATTCACTTTCTTGTACCGAACAATCCGTCTAAAATTAGTAAAACTACAAAAGTAATCAGAGACTACGGAAGAGCTGACTACACGTTAATTAAGGCTGAACTGAAGACATTTTCACACGACTTTTTTCTAGCTTTTCTGAACGCTCGGTAAACAAAAACTTGCTACGTTTTAGAGCTAAAATCGCGAAACTTACCGATCGCTTCATACCGCTCCGTAAAATAACCGATAGCAATCGGTCTGCTTGGTTCACGCCAACTTTAAAGCGGCTACTTAATAAAAAGAAGCGCATCGTTCGAAGTGCAAAGCTCTCGGGCAGCATCAAAAGATGGGATGATTATCGCCGTGTAGCCGACGAGTACGCACGCGCACTCTCACTTGCCAAGCACTCATATTTTGAACAAACGTTGCCTTCTTTGTTAGCAACTAATCCTCGTAGATTCTGACAGGTTATCGATGGAAATAACAAGAAACAAATTTACCTAGCTTCTGGGAGCGAATCATTCATTCGAAGAGAAAATTGTTGCCTAGCTCTTAACAGTGTATTCGCATTATCATTTGTAAACGTGGCACGTTCCTAACTTGTTTACTCACAACTATGATCCAATGGAGCCAGTACACATTGATTGGGAGGGCATAAGGAAATTAATTCAAAATCTCAAGCCTTCTTCTTCCCCAGGAGAAGATAGAATTTTAACCCCAACTTTTTAAAAAACACCACATTGTTTTCGTCCTTAATACTGTCCCGACTTTTTTCACAGTCTTTGGAATCGAGTACTCTGCCACACGACTGGAAATTGGGGAAGGTGATTCCGCTTCACAACTCAGGTAACACCAACGATCCCCACAATTATAGGCCCATCTCACTAACTAGTGTGCCATGTAAGCTATTAGAACACGTCATTTACTGCAACTTAGTCCACTTTCTTGAGAGTAATTCTTTTTTTACCAACTTTCAGCATGGTTTTAGAAAAAGTTACTCCTGTAAAACCCAGCTTTTATGCTTTACTAATAATTTGTTCTCTGCTATTGTTCATGGTGCTTTTATTGATTGTGTATTTATTGACTTTTCTAAAGCATTTGACACAGTTTCTCACGAATTACTACTTTTAAAGTTGACTAAACTAAGTCTTGACCCACACATCTTAAAATGGATCGAGTGCTTCTTACATATCCGCGAGCAATTTCTGACTGCTAATGAATGTAACTCTCCGCGTACTGCCGTAACCTCGGGTGTGCCCCAAGGCTCTGTTTTCGGTCCCTTACTTTTTTTAATATATATAATGACTTGCCTCGCAACATTTCCTCTTCCATTAGGTTATTAGCCGATGATTGTGTTATTTACCGTGAAATTTTGTGCCCTAACGACACTGACACCCTGCAATCTGACCTGGATAATATTTCTTCGTCGTGCAATACGTGTCTAATGAAACTTAACACAAATAAATGCAAATCAATGAGGATAACTCGTAATCCGTCAAACGTTGCGCCCCCTCGTACCTACTTAACAACACCCCCCTAAGCAACGTTTCTTCTTACAAGTACCTCGTTGTTAACATCTCTAACAACCTGTCATGGCAGGCTCACGTTGATTACATAACATGCAACGCTAGCCGAACTCTTGGCTATTTACGTCGAAATTTTTCTCTTGCTCCAATTAACCTAAAGCTTCCTGCATAAAACATTAGTGCGGCCAAAACTCGAATATGCGTCGTCTATCTGGGATCCCCATATTCACATGCTCATAGACAACATTGAATCCATTCAGAATCGCTCAGCACGTTTCATATTGTCTAATTACTCTCGAACTGCAAGTGTCACATTAATGAAGGCTCATCTCACTTTGTCTAACCTCTCAATACGACGCAAAAATTCACGTCTCTGTCTCTTTCATAAGATCTATCACACTATCAGAACCATCTCTGATTCACTGTTTTTTCCACCAGCCTACATATCAGCACGCAATGACCATCGATACAAGGTTGGCGTTCCCTTCTGCCATACCAACCAGCACTTCAACTCTTTCATCCCTAAAACATGTACTGACTGGAACCACCTTCCCGCATCGATCGTTTCAATCACAGACGCCAACGCGTGGAAATCAATCATTTCTCAGAGTGCATTGTAATTTGTTCTAATCCTACTGTTTTGTTTTACTTTATGTTTGATATTTGTTGTCCCACTCCTCTCTGTAATGCCCAGTGCCTTGAGAGTAAATAAATGAACTGAAATGAACTGAATATTTTCTGTATTCGACCGTAAAGAGGCACAACAAATAAAGGAACGAGCATTTGTGAGCACTGTTTAATACATAAATTTTGGTGTCAACTGACGCTGCTAATTAAGCAAGGATGCGCTGTAGGCTGGATGGCTGGTGGTTGCGCGCGGGCTCACTTGGACGTGGGTGCAGTGAAGGCAAACTGCTGGGTTTGTGCTGTTGTACAACGCGACTTAGTCCTCTGCTTGCGTGGGATTCAGTGACCGGCCTCAGTACAGTTAACGTACTGTGGCTGAACTCCAATGCCCGTAGCACAACCGTATTTCCGACAGCTTTAGTCCGGCTGGAGTCTGACGACCGCATATCGGCTTTCCTCCGGTAGCCGTACTTCGGCCGCACACTGGTGGCTTTGGAATGGCCGGAGCCCTACGGCTGGAATCTGGCCGTACGATCGTAAGCCGGTCGAGTTGCCGGCGTCCACTGGCTGTTGGTGTATACGGCCAAAAGGACCACATTTAGTCACGGGCTGAAGATGGCTGCCGGAAAAAGGCCGGACAGAAAATCACCGGCAAAAGTAAACCGGCTTCAGTTAGGCCCAACAGTGCTGTGCTGCCTGGGCTGATGAAGATGCGAAGCATCATGGCGGTTCCATGTGGTTCCATTTGTGTTGACGTTATGTTGAGTGATTTGGTGTTTAGTAGCGCCAGAGGGAATTCCGCGTCCGGGTCCACACCAGTGGCAAAGGCACGCAAGTACTGTTCTGTTACGTTGAGTAGGTGGTGGTTCTTGAGGCGCCGAAACTCGTCCATCATGTTCTTGTCGATGTTGTCGTCGCTGTGGTAGAATCCGTAGTCTCCGTCAGCGTTGGTGAGGTAAAGTTTATTTACGTTGGTGCACCAATGGAGAGCAACGTACACGCCCTCCTTTTCGCAGCTTTGCCTTCTTCTCCTTCTTCTTCTTGAGCGGTTCCCCTATGGGAAGATGACAACGGTGGTTGTACGCATCTTGTGATGGATTCTTTGGTTGGCCAATCCTAAGAGCATCCTGCCACAATCAACATCAGAGGCGCTGCGGACGAGGCCAGAGCAACGTACACGCCCCCGTCTTCGCAGCTTTGTCTTCTTCTCCTTCTTCTTCAGCGGTTCCCTTACGGCAAGATGAGAACGGTGGTTGAACGCGAAGATACCTCGTGGTGGATTCTTTGGTTGGCAAATCCCTAGGGGCATGCTGCCACAATAGTCATCAGAGGCGCTGCGCACGGGACACGGACGCGGGACATCGTCCCGAGAAAGATATGCTTCGCATCTAAAATAAGCAACGGCAGACAACGGTCTGCGGCTCCGTATGGTAGCCCCGTCTTAGAGGACTGACGGTAAGCAAGGCTGCAGAGCCAAATGATGCACAAGAAGTTTGTTTGAATTCCCGCCCTCATGACTTCATGGCAGACGTCCCGGAAACACATAATTTGTCGGGAGAATCAAAATTTTAACCTAAATTGATTAATTTCCCAGTGAATGCGGCATCGTTTTGCTACCAAACAAAAGTAGGGGCTCTATAACACACAAAATCTGGAATAACGCAAAGATGCATTTTGTTTACATGGCCCCTTTAAATGTCGCAAGCCGTCACAGCGTGGACGCAGGTCAATCCGACGAAAGAATTGAAGCCTCGATACTCACCCGACATCTTAGACAACGAACAAACGCAATGAAGGTATGAGGAAATTAACACGGTGGGTGCCGTGGCCCTACCCATGTAGGGAGCAACAGCAAATGCAACTAAGGCCCAGAGTGGCCAAATGCATGACGTAGCAAGGCTGCACTGGCCGATGGTCTCTCGATCACTCACCCGCGTCTTCAAGTACCCCCGCAGGGTGAGGAAGAAAGTGCGCGAGGATAGTCTGACCCCACTGAGGAGATTAAGACATCAGCGCCTCTGTGCCCCGAGCGGGGGGTTTCGCGCCCCACACAGCATGCTGGACCACTGCCCCTGCATGAGAGCAAATGTGTCTTTCCAAGGCTAATCAACAGCAAAAACTGTATGTACGTATGTATGTCTGTCTTTCAGTCTGTCACTCGATTAATCTACCCAGCGAGAAGTAATTCTTGAGTGACACATAGCCAAGAAATTTTTGATATAATAAATATGAAATAGGTTCTATATTCGCAAACATTGTTAACAAAAGATACTAATAATAAAAAGATAGTACTACCTGTTAGCTTTATTGGTCTGAAAACGTCTCCCTCACAGCAAGTAAACTGCGTTGCACTGTTACAGCTGACAGTTGAGTAGTTACAGCTTAACAGGCATTTGTTCGGACTTTATTCCTATGAAATTTCGGAACTGTCACCTTTTCGCGGGTAACGCGTTGTCGACAAAAGGTAGAGCGAAGAATATTTGCCGGTGACGGATTAAAGCCTTGAGTACTGGGACACTTCTATTGCAAAACATGTTTGGTGGGCAGAATGAGCACCTTATGAAACGGGAACACTGGACTGGATCGTTAAAAAAGATTTGAAAAGGCAGACATTTTGAATGCGTGTCTTTTGAAACTACTCTTATCGGCTCATGTCATGCCACGCATAGAGATTTGGGTCGTTTCCTTTTCGTTAGCACGGCACTGCCTATAAACACGCTACTGAAATCTTGAGGTTGTATGCCGTGCGGTGTTCTAGGGAGAGTGCGTACGGTCGAGTCTTGTACAGCTGTTCAAGGGACGCTGCAACACTTTTTTCAAGTTTTTTGGGTGGCGCTGCGATCGCCGGAGGGAGCGGACGTGTCTCGTTGCAGCGCCTGCAATTGTGACGATTAATGCAGCGTAATTGCCAGCTACGAAAGTTTATTTGGTACCAAAGTGAGTACGTGAACCAAGTGGTACGTGAACTTTCACGTGAACTTTCACCGACCAAGTGGTACGTGAACTTTCACCGTTTTCTGGACTTTGAAAGTTCGCCATGTGCACGCCGAGCTAAGCCTTAGGCCTAGCTCACGAGTACGGCCCCCGGGGGCACTCTCCCCGGAGCCAGGCCTAACGACGCGTACGACCAAGATGGCGTCATCACCGGCGATGGAGGTGTGCGAGGCCAAGGAACCCGAGACCATGCCGGCAACTACCGTCGGCAACTTCGAAGGAAGAACGTGCGTTCAAGTAGGAAGCCGCGACGCGACGCCCGGCGAGTCGAGCGGATGGATCGCGGCGAGCAGAAGAATGCGTAAAACCAAGGACCAGCAAGGTGAGCGACCAACTCTCGCCTCGGAACGACAATCGAGACCTAAAGAGCGGGCTAACTTCACCAAGCGCGTTACGGAAAACATTAAGAGAGCTGCCCGTATGCCGGCAACGATACCCAGGGAAGACCACAAGATTGTAATTAGACCGAGGGGAGGCCTAAACATGGCCAAGATCGAGACCTCGGTTGTCACGGGCGCGATCATGGCGGCCGCAGGTACGGTGAGGGAACACGAAGGGGAAGATACGGTGTGCGTCAACGCGGCGCAGAACATTCTAGTAGTTAGCACCCCAAGCGAGGAAAGAGCCGAAGTGTACGCCAGAGTCAAGACCATAGAATTCGGAAACATGGAGTACGAAGTCTATGCATACCGAACCGCGCCCGAAGGGACGGTCAAAGGAGTAATTAGAGGCATTGCGATCGACGAAACACCAGAGGACATTAACGAAGCAATTGTGACGAAGTACAATCCGCTAGCGCTTGAAGCGCACAGAATCGGAAACTCTACGGCAGTCATCGTCCTCTTCGAAGGACATAGGGTACCCAGATACGTGAAATATAGAGCGGCGTTGATAAAATGCGGACTCTACAGAAAACACCACGAAGTATGCCGATGCTGCGGCAAAGTTGGACATCGAATTGATGTTTGCCCGACCCCAGAGGCCAGAGTATGTTTCGCTTGTGGAATAGCTAACCCTAACGCGGAACACCAAGGACCAAGGGGTGTGTAAGCCCCGATGCAAATTATGCGGGGGTGCGCACCCGACGGGAGACAGGGTGTGCAAAAACAAGTTCAAGGTGCCCTTCGTAGTTACGAAGCGGCGATGGGAGCGAAGGACAGAGTTAGAACAACAACAGCTGCAGAAGACAAAGCCACCAAAGACGTCAGACTTCCCGCACCTGCAGGCAAGCAAGGAGAGAAGCGAGAGTAGACGGCGCAGTACCAGCTGTGGAAGAAATGCTA
Source organism: Haemaphysalis longicornis (assembly GCF_048455015.1). Lineage (NCBI taxonomy): Eukaryota > Metazoa > Arthropoda > Arachnida > Ixodida > Ixodidae > Haemaphysalis > Haemaphysalis longicornis. Next base: position 43,099,520 of record NW_027526295.1, read on the forward strand.
GCCGACAGGAGCCCCCGCCACCGCCGCAGCGCGAAGGAAAGCTGACGTGGTCGGGCGCAGTGAAGGGAGCCAAAGCAGAGGAAGTGCCCAGGGGCAAACAGCAACAACAACGAAGCGAAGAAAAGCCCACGAGAAAGGACGTCTACGACATGATCAGGGATAGCAGCGAACGGATGCTCAAAATGATAGACGATAAGATCGACAAGCTAATTGAGGCACTGAGGTCCAACATCCAACCGATGGCTCAGACCCAAACGCAAAAACAGGAGCAAGCCGCCCCAGAGATACCAGCACCGATGAGGAAGGAGGAAACAGCCGTCACCGAAGAAGAAGCCACGAAGAGCAACATCGAGAGCGACGAAGAACACCCCACGGAACCCAGCAACAAGAAAAGGATCATCGAAAACACCAAGGAAAGAAGACTCATGGCACGTCTCGACCGCATGGACAGGGAGCGCGAACAGCTAGCAAAAACGACGAAGGATAAGTTCAGCAAGATGGAGAAAACGCTGCAGGATCTGCAGAGCGGAATGAGGCAGATGCAAACCCAATTGCAAACATTCATGCAGAGCATGGAATCCCAAACGCAAGCGTTCATGCAAAACGTGGAGACCCAGATCAACACTAAATTGCAACAATTATGGACCCAACAACACCAAGTACAAGGACCAAGCCAGACCGAAAGACAGTAAAAGACCAGAAGCCGGACAGGGACCTCCTAATCTGGCAATGGAACTGTAATGGTTACCAAAGTAAAAGGGCAACGATAATACAACACCTAGAAGGGATAGACAGGAAACCAGACATCTTCATGCTTCAAGAAACGCACTGCATAGAAACACCAAAACTACCAGGGTACAGAGCACACGCCAAAGCTGCAAAGACACTGAGCGAAAACAAGACGGGAGCACACAGGCCTATCGGCGGGGTGTGCACGTTCGTCCGTAAGGGCATCGTCTTCGCCGAGCACGAGCTGAACACCGGCAACTGGACCGACAGCTGCGCGGTGGAGGTGATCATTGGGAGGAGGACGAAGACAAGCACACTCGCCGTAAACGTGTACAGCAGTCCTAGGCACAGGAAACAGAAGTTTCGCACGCTCATGCAGAAAGCGCTAAGAACGATAAAAAAAGGAACGGTAGTAATCGGGGGCGACTTTAATGCACCACACTACGATTGGGGCTACGACAAGACCACCGAAAAAGGAAGAGACTTAATGCAAGACGCGACGGACGCAGGGTTAATACTGATCACGAACCCTGAGACCCCAACGAGAACGGGCACATCGGTCGCCAGAGACACCACCCCGGACCTGACGTTCGTAAGGATCGAAGGCAGAGGGGACGCGACATGGAAGAACACCAAGATCGATCTCGGCAGCGACCACATGATCATAGAGATACGAGTCCCACTCGGAAACGACACAAGCCAAGAGAAAAAAAAACACAAATACACGAACTGGGAAGAGTTTCGCCGCCACCTCCCAACTCAGCACGAGAAAATAGAGGACATAGACACGTGGGCAAAAGCGATCGTGGAAGCAACCGAGGAAGCAACGATTGAGATAGAGACAGACGGAAACGTACACACGATGGATAGCCGACTGGCCCACCTCATCGAAGCAAAGGAAGCCTTAAAAAGAAAATGGAACCAACAACGTACGAACAGAAAGCTCAGAAAAAAGATCGCCGAAATTAACAGAGAGATAGAAAAACACAGCAGGGAGCTCGGCAAACAACAGTGGGAACAGACATGCAGGGAGGCGGACGGACAACTCCACATGGGTAGAACGTGGAGACTGCTCCGACACCTCTTGGACGAAACCCAAACCAAGGGCGAACAGCAGCATAAACTCGGCAAAATCATCCACAAGGCGATCGCGAAGGACGGGGAGGACGAGGTGAAGAGAAAACTCGACGCCAAATACCTCCCGGTTTCCCCGAAAGAAAAACACCCAGAATATCAGGGAACGGAAAACGCCGAAATAGACCGGGACATTGAAGAATGGGAGGTACGAAACGTCATGCAAGACCTCAATAGAAGATCGGCGGCGGGACCCGACCGAGTAAGCAACAAGGCACTACGAAACCTCAACGACGCAACGGTCGCGGCACTGACGGAGTACTTCAACAAATGTTGGAGGGCCGGAAAGCTACCGCGCCGATGGAAGGAAGCCAAAACGATTCTAATACCGAAGCCGGGCAAACCACCCGGCGTCGAGAACCTAAGACCGATATCGCTGACGTCGTGTGTAGGCAAACTGCTCGAACACGTACTCATGAACAGGTGGCAACACTACCTCGAAGAAGCAGAACTATACCCGGACTCGCTCATCGGGTTTCGGAGTAAGCTAGGGACCCAAGACGCTATGCTACAGCTCAAGAGAGAGATCGTAGACTACGACATCAACACCAACGACAACAGAGCAATACTGGGCTTGGACCTGCAGAGTGCCTTCGATAAAGTTCGGCACTCGGCGATCCTTGCCCAGGTATCGCGCCTGAATCTGGGAAAAAGATCGTACAACTACATCAGAGACTTCCTTACCGACCGCACAACCCGAATCTGGGCGGGAGACCTACAACTACCAGAGAAGACACTAGGCAGCGAGGGAACGCCGCAGGGAGCGGTAATCTCACCGCTGCTCTTTAACCTAGTAATGATCGGGGTCGCCAACCGACTGCAGAGCGTCGAAGGGGTACGACATACAGTCTACGCCGACGACGTAACGCTATGGGTCACCGGCGGAAGCGACGGCCACATCGAGAGCAAACTACAAGAAGCACTGGAAGCAGTAGAAGACCAGCTGAGGGGCTCGGGACTGGTATGCTCCCCCGCAAAGTCGGAACTCCTAGTGATCCCGCCCAAGGGAGCGAGGCGCAACAAGCAGCCCACCAGAGACGGCGACAATATAACAGTAAGAACTCAGGGGGGACTCACCATTCCCCAAGTAAGCAGGATCAGAGTCCTAGGAATGCTCATCGAACGCAGCAGGGTCAACGGAGAGACGGTCTCCAAACTCGACGCCAAGACCGGCGCGGCGATGCGACTCATAAGAAGAGTGTCAAGCAGAAGAGGTGGGATGAAAGAGGAACGACTCGTAAGACTCGTTCAATCCTTCGTGGTCAGCCACGTCGCATACGTCGCCGCCTTTCACAATTGGCGGCAGTGCGAGCGGAAGAAAGTCGACGCGATGCTGCGCAAGGCATACAAGTCGGCGTTGGGGCTCCTAGGAGGCACGAGCACGCAGAAGCTCGAAGCCCTCGGACTCCACAACAGCCTGGAGGAAATAGCGGAAGCCCAGCAGACGGCGCAGTTCACAAGACTATCGGAAACCAAGACCGGCAGAGAAATACTACGACAACTAGGCGTCAGCGTCAGAGAAGATCTGCAGACGGGGGAGCAGATACCGTGGGAGACGAGCAAACGCATCGTCGTAAGCCCGATCCCACGGAACATGAACCCAACGTTCAACAAGGAAAGAAGACAAGCACGGGCTAAAGCGCTGATAGCACTTCACTCAAGCGACGAAGGTGCGGTTTTCGTGGACGCGGCCAGCTACAAAAACATCAACGGCGTCTTCAGCGTCAGCGTGGTCGAAGCCAAGACCGGCGAGACCAGGCTTGCGGCAAGTGTGAAGACCAAGTCGCCGAACCAAGCCGAGGAAGTGGCGGTGGCACTCGCCATCGCGGACCCAAGTACAAAGACGGTGCTGTGTGATTTGCGAACGGCAGTGCGCAATTTTGCGAAGAACCGGGTGAGCTGTGCGGCCGCGCGTATTCTACGCAAGGCCGAAACCAACAGCGACAACGACGGTGTGGTAATTAAGTGGTTCCCCGCACATGCGGGCGAAGGGGTGGCGAGCTCGCTGGGGCTCGCCAACCACAACGAGACGGCCAACGCCGTGGCGCGAGGATTAGCCGGCCGTGCCACGGGAACGGCGGTCGCCGACGAAGTGGATCTCCCCGACAAGGACACCATGACCAGTTACAGCGAGGTGATCTCATGGTATAGACTAGGAAGACGAACGATGGCCCTGCCTCACCCCGGACTGACTAGGGAAGAGGCGGTTGTGCTCCGTCAACTGCAGACAAACTCAGTGATTACCCCAGTGCTAGCCAAACACCTGTGGCCGGAGGTTTACGTGACAGATGTGTGCAGACTGTGCGGGAAGGAGCGGGCCACGCTGGCCCACATCCTAAAAGACTGCATAAGCGCGAACAATGCCAACAATGCCGACGTTCTCCCGCCCCACATAGAGGAGGCGAAGAGATCCAACGACTACGGCGTGCAACGCAAGGCCGTCCAGCAGATTCTAGCGGCAGTCGAGAGGCAGCGACCGGACGGGCCGGAGGCAGAAAGGGGGAACCCGAGTACGCCGAAGACCACCGGGAGCGACTCTCGCCGCTAAGAAGACGTCCGGCCTCGTCGACCCAAGACTCCATCCGAAGAGGGTGGGGTAGGGGTTACTGCAGGAAGCTTAATAAAGTTGTTCTCTCTCTCTCTCTCAAGTTTTTTGAAATCTTAAATGCTTGCAGAATGTAGTCACCCAACACACCTTCTACTTACATTAGGGGGTTGCAAAGTACTCAGCCAAACATTACTGCTCTATGCCTATCAGATAACTTGGAAGCTCGCTCAAAAAGATTTCTCTCTCTTTCCAGGTCTTAATGTTCTTCGATGGCCCGAATTACATCACTGATGCCATGTAGCGGTTGTTGGCCGCTTTTTATCAGTTGCAGCGGTGAACGCTTTTCGATAGCAACTTTAAAAATAAGGCCACAAAAACAAAGCAGAAACAGAAGGCGTCTCTCGTGCGACGAGAAAATCACGCAGTGCCTCTCCGTGCTGGCGATAACTGTAGCTTTCGCAGTGCTTCCAGACGCGAAGGGAAGAGTGAAAGCGTTTATTAAAAGTGTTGCAAGGTGCCTTTGGTCATTTTTTAACTTTTCAATAAGAACTAGCTATACGTACATTCCCTCAGTTATTTTATCACCGAATTGAACGTAAACATTTTTTGTGGGAACACGACATTGGCGCGTTCCCTCATGTTCGGGTTCTTCGCATGGCTTGCTCCTCGCGGGAACTGGCCTGACACGATGTCGGAGAGGGACACTATCCTCCTCGACGAAGAAGTGCCTTGGGGCCAACGAGCGCGCTCTCGTTAGAGCTCGGGAAGCGAAGTGACTGGACTGCAGGACACACTGGATGGCACGACCCTCTTCTAGCGCTACGACAGCCGGGCCAACTCTCGGATGGGCATGCGGCTCAGTACCCACAAGAGCCGTATCGCGTTGTCACAGCGGCCCCGCCTGGAGCCACCACCCCCCGGCACGGGGTCTACGCATCACCGCCAGATTGCAGAGGGTGCGTAGCAAAATGACCACTCTACCTCAGACCATCTATCATAGGGGGCCGCCACTGCTGTAGGGCGACGCTGGTGGACTTCTGCAGGTGCACATCGATGGCTCCGTGCAGCAGTCGAAGGGCAGAGCCGAAGCCGCCTGCACGGCCCTGGAACGTGACACGAGCCACGTGTGCAGCCTGCCCTTCCCGGCGTAATCCACCCACGCAGAGCTGGCTGGACTCCACTTGGCCGTGGACCTTCTTCTACAGCAGCGGACCCAGGCCGGAGGGGCCATCATTCTGACTGACTCCCGGTCTACCCTCCGTCTGCGACCTGCCAATCAGCCAGACAGCTCAAGCGGCTACGTAGAGCGGTCGCTGGCGGCCAAGCTTCATGCGGTGAAGCCCCAGGGGTGTTCACCTTAACTCACTGGGTGCCATCGCACGTGGACAGCCTGTGGAACGAGTTAGCAGATGCCCTGGTCAAGGGTGCTGCTCGCCAGGCAGGGGTCCCAGCCTCCCGGGACGTGGTGTCATTCGACGCTGCAAGGAAGACCCTGGCCCAGGTGGTGGAAGCCCTGCATCCAGATGCCGAAGTGGTCAGTGGTCTGGCCCCACGGGTCCTGCCCAGACGTATCAGCAGAGACGCCCGGTCGCTCCTGCTTCGTCTGTGGCTTGATTTCTGCAAAATGGGAGCCCGCCTGCACCACCAGGCCCACCGGGCGTCCCCCTCCGGCGCCAACTACTTAGAGCCCGAGAAGATCCAGCACTTACCGTGCTCTTGCCATCAGCATTACACCGCGAGGTAGGAACTCCGGGCCGCCCTCAAGCGACTCGGTGCACCAAGCCTTCCTGTTCACATCGGGACTGGGAAGGCTTCCTGTTCCCAAAGGGACTGGATGCGTTCACACGGGAGGTCTTCCAGCACCTCATAAACTTCTTGGTTGTGACAGGACTAGTGCATCGTTTGTAGCCGTCGAGCTTTGAACGAGACGAACGCGACACAGACTGTCCTCAATCTCCTCTTTCTTACCTGTGTTTCTCTCTTCCTATCCCGAAACCTACCTTCCGTTTCCTGGACTGGGTTGTAACAATACCCCCAGTTCTTTTCTCTTCCTTTTCTTAATAAATCACCAACCCCTACCCACCGACAGGACGTCCCTGGTGACCAGGGTAACCAGGTTTGACGCTTTCTCTCCATATTGGCTCCTTTCAGTGGGTCCTGGATGAAACTAACACGCCGGGGCAGTGGCTGGGCCAAGACAGCGTTTATTGCGATAGCGCGAGTTAATTTAGCCTTGTGCGAGAGGGGTTAAGAGAGAGGGAAGGAGAAGCAGCAGTGGTGATAACGGTGGCTTAGGCTGGCGTGACGTCACAGATACATCATTTAGCTCCCCCTACGGTGAGTAACAGTCTGGCGTTTTGCGTTGCGGCCCGACCGACGCAACACCGGAGTTAAGGTGCTCCCGGCGATCTCGTTGCTTGTTGGCACTCGCCTTGGTGTTCCACCTTCTAGGGGTCTGCCAGCAGTTTCTTGGCACCCGGAGTCACTGGCTTCTCCCTGGTCGGGCTCCAACTCCTCTGGCTTCACCTGGTCGCTGTGGCGCCGAATGGTTTCCCCCTCAGGACCATCGGCATTCATTAGGCGGGCTACGTCTGTCGATGTAATCCTGGCTGGAGTCCACGGCTTGCCTCGCCCTAAGTTCCTCACCCAGGTAGGCTCACCGGGCTGCCACACATCGCGGGAGGGACGGTCAGCTGGCGAGGGCGGAACGAACACTGCGTTGTCCAGCCTGGAGCGAAGGTCGCAGCCCATTAGGAGTTGCGCTGGTATCCAGCCCCCGGCCTGCGGCGTCCTGCGGCACCTGTGCAGAATCCTCGCCAGGCGGGTTTTCAGTAACCCCTGCACATTGTTCTTCAAAGAAAACTTGACAGTACGAACAGCCCTCTCCGCGAGCCCATTGAACTGAGGGGTGATAAGGTGCTGTTCGGAGGTGTGCTATGTTATTCAGCTTCATAAAATTGCGATATTCCCAACTCGTACACTGTGGGCCATTATCGGATACCAGCATCCGGGGCACCCGAGTCTACTGAACAAGGTGCGCAGAGCCTCTATGATGGCTTGCGTGGTGGAACTCTTCATGGGTATCGCTTCTATCTACTTACTGTGGGAATTTACCACAATCAGTAGCATTTGACCATCGCTCGGCCCCGTAAAATCGATACGCAGCCTCGACCAACGCTCATTCGTCTTCGGCCATGCAACAGGGGGTTTCTTGGGGGGGCATAGGAGCAGCTTGGATGCAACTGGGGCAGGACTTAACCATGTGCTCAATGTCATTATCGATCCGGGGGTACCACATCAAGGAGCGCCCTAGCCGCTTCATTGAGCAAATTTATTGATGAGTATCATGCAGCGGACATAACATCACTGATCGGGCACTCTTAGGGACGATCACTCGATGGCCCCAGTAGAGAAGCCCGTAACTCCCCATTATTTCAGCCTTCCGGTTGAAGTAAGGCATCAAGTGCTGGTTCTCAGGCCCACCATTTCTTGGCCACCCCTCCTGCACCTATTTTTGCACCTTTGCTAAATCGTCATCGCACTCCGTGAGAGTGCCCAGTTGCTTCGCAGATATGAGACCATCATTGAGGGTTTCCGTGAGCAGGACATACTCACCGTCCCTAGTTTCTTCCTACGTCTCTGGCTGGGAAGTTGCTTACGTGGGGAGCCGTCTGAGGGCATCTGCTGGAACGTTGTTTTTCCCGGGCTGGTGTTTGATGACCTAATCGTTTGCGCTGAGCAGCAGGGCCCATCGCTGGATTCGCGCAACGGCCATCACGAGTACTGGCCTGTCCTAATGAAAAAGGCCCAGAAGCGGTTTATGGTTTGTCATCAATGTGAAAGTATTGCCCAGTAAGTATTGCCGGAATTTCGAAGCACCAAACACAAGTGCCAAGGCTTCACGCTCCAGCTGCGAGTAATTCTTCTCAGCTTCCGTCAATAACCGAGAACGGAACCCTATGGGCCGAAGTACCACGCCCCCACCTTGTGTGAAAGCACTGCGCCGATTCCGTCCGGGGAAGCATCGCATTTCAGTACTAGCGGCCTGTGTGGGTCAAAATGCGCAAGAACATGTGCGGATTTGAGAAGGTCTTTCACCTTGCTGAATGCCTGTTATTGAGGGGTACCCCACTCCAATTAGCTTCCTTCCGGAGTAGTTGGTATAAGGGCCCATGGTGGTCGACGCGTTGGGAGGAACCTTGTGGTAGTACGTGACCATGCAAGGTAGTACCTTAATTCTGCGCGATTCCGCGGTGCCTCAACCTCCAGGATGGCGTCTATGTTCTCCGTTTTTGGTTGAAGACCTCGAGTGCTGATTCGATGTCAGAAAAATCCACCTTTGGTTGGCGTAACTTGCACTTGTCTGCGTTCACGCGCAGGCCATATTCCTAGAAATGCTTCAATACTGCGCCCAGTGTAGTGCAGTCATTGCGTTTCTCTGCCACGATGACGTCATCTAGGTAGACCTGAACACGTGGAAGCCCCTGAAAAATGGTCTCCATACGACGTTGAAACACGGCCGACGTAGACGCCACTCCAAAAGGCAGGCGAGTGAAGCTAAACAGTCCCTTCTGCGTGTTTATGGTTGTAAGTATCATGGCTTCCTCATCCAACGGAAGCTTGTTGTACGTCTCCCGCAAGTTTATCGCGGTAAAAACTTCGCCGCTCAATGTCGCCAGGATATCCTCCACCCGAGGCAATGGATATTGCTCAGTGTGACAGTCTTTGTTTACGGTTTGTTTAAAATCGCCGCAAAGGCGGATGCAGCCATTCCGTTTCACTACCGGTACCACTGGTGTGGCCCAATCCGAATGAGGCACCGGGACAATAATACCCGCGCTGTCCAGTTCAGCGTCGACCTTTGGGCGAAAAGCATAAGGAACTTCGCGTGCTTTCCAAAATTTCGGCACCACGTTTTCTCGCATCTCCAAGCGTACCGAAGGCCCTTTTATGAGCCCTAAACCTGGCGCGAACACATCCGCGAATTCGGCTAGCCACCGGACCACGTTAATGTCGTCAGCCCTGACTAACGGCAGTTTCTCACCTGGCTTGTTCACGTTCATGACCGCTGCCTCGAGCATGTGGAACGCTTGAATCAGGTCGCGTCCGCAGACTTTGGGACCGGAGCAACCAAAGACTTGCAGAGATCCATCCGTCAACCCGTTTCCGCGCCAAACCTTGAGCTTCAGTTGTCCCCGCCCTGAAAGCCGTCCCAAGAAGCAGGTCAGTTTCAATGGCGAACCACGCAGCTTGGGCTACACTGCTTTGTTCCGTTCATATGTGGGCCACGTGATGACCGAAACCGGTGAGCCTATGCCGACCTGCATGTCAACTGGTACCCCAGCACAATCCAAGGTGCGCACGATGGGCTGTGTAATTCCGATTTGGCCGATATGACTGTTCGCTGCCTCGAGCGCGAACATACCGTCGGTGCCCGTGTCCTCCTCCCGTGACGACAAGGCGTGTACTTGGCGCACTGGTGGCACCACCCCGAAATCACTCTCATGGCTCGGGCGATATGACCGCGCTGTTTGCACTTGAAGCATGACGCCGATCGGAAGCGGCAATCCTCGGGTCTGTGCCCTTTTGGTCCGCAGCGGTAGCACTCAATCTGTGGCCGGATTTTTGGGCGATAGGACTGGCCTCCCAGCGCATGCACAGTTCCCTCAGCGGCGGGGCTTATTATCTCTTCACGTTGGCTTCGGCCATTTCGGCGGATATCGCAATTTCTTCCGCTTCACTCCTCGTCAGCTGTGGTTTCGCGAGTAGCTGCCGACGCACACCTGCGCTTTGCAGTCCACACACGATGCGATTTCGAAGCATTCTATCCAACGATGTACCGAAATTGCAGGTGTCCGCTATCTGTCGAATCGCCACGATAAAATCCTTGACCGGTTCGCCAGGCAGCTGGTTGCGGGTGAAGAACTTATAAGACTGAGCTATCTCATTCAGTTGCGGCGAAAAGTGCTGCTTATCAAGGCTACCACTTGCGGGTACGAACCTTCATTCACCTTACCCGGAGCACAGCGTCCGCTCAGTACGTCAACGGTGTGGGTAGACAGTGCAGTCACCAGCAGGACCCGCTTCTTTTTGCTTTCGTGATGCCATTTTCCTCAAAGAAGGCTTCCAGCGGAACCTGGTAAGCGGGCAACTTGTCGCTGGTCTCGTCGACCAGCGGCGGGCTGGCGTATCCTCCCGTGGGTGCAGCGGTCATGGTTGATTGAGTTAACGCCCCGTTCTTATCCAAGCCTCGTCACCACTGAAACGAACACGCCGGGGCAGTGGCTGGGCCAAGACCAAACGTTTATTGCGATAGCGCGGGTTAATGTAGCGTTCTGCGAGATGGCTCAAGAGAGAGGGAAGGAGAAGCAGCAGTGGTGATAACGGCGGCTTCGGTTGGCGTGACGTCACAGATACATCTGTTCAGTTTTTTTTCTTTCCGGGGGATAGTGAACATCCCTGTGACGTTCTCTTAATTTCGACATGCTGTTTGTGTATCTTCCCTTCAAGTGTTTTTATTTCATGCACTGTCACTTCTTGTAACCGTTTCTGTTTTTGTATATTTTTATTTACATTGATGAACGATACTGCATTTTGCCATTGTGATGTACACTATGTAATACCCTCCCCCGGAGGGCCTTTAGGGTAATTGTGAACTAATATAGAGTAAAACTAAAGTACGTAAATCATATATTTTCAAATAAAGAAACATATAAATAAATAAATCAGCATTTCGAAAAGAAAAAATACCGGTTCGGGTACGGTTCCGGTTCGGGTGAATTCATTCTGTTCCGCTTCAGTTCTGGTTCGACTGTATCGCAATCCGAACCGGTTGGCGAATCAGTTCACTAGTGGTGATAGAAAATGTTTTATAGTTTAAATCGGCAATATAAACTAAATACAATTCTAATGGATTCAAAATACTGCTTTTCATTGTAAGAGATGCAGAATTTCAAAAACAACGGTGAATAATTACGTCATATTGAGGCAAACACATGAAGCACTGACGATTTTTGGCTAGTTTCCCGCCCAGTTCTTATATTGTCAATTCTAGAGTCCCTAGCTTTCTTTTGTCCTTGTTGAAGACTGTACGCCTGGATTCACAGTACGTCAAGTTCTAATGTGCATGCCAGACGGCTCTACTTCCCATCACAGAATACAGAAAGGAGTGCCTCAAGGAGTCGTCTTAAGTCCTGTGTTATTCAACCTTACGCGTATCCACCTAAATCGTGTTCTCCTCCCGACGTCAGGGTCACACTTTATGCAGATAATATCTGCATTTCGTGTGCGGCACAGACCCGTCGTACAACGCAACAGCGACTACAGAATGCTTTGAGAAATGTTTCTCGTAGCTTGCGTACAAGGTTCTCGGCCTTTCATTTAAAAAAAAGCGTCACCATGGCGTTCATACGAAAGCGGGTGACTCACTACCCTCTAATCTTTGGCGGTCGTTGTCTGCAATACGCACGAACCCGAAAATACCTTGTGATTATCGTGGATCGAAACCTATCCTGGGCGACCGAAGTCAAGAGATTTTGTACTCGTATCTCAGCGGTGCACAAATTATAGGGTACCTTGCCGAAGTCGATGTGGCAGCGATGGTAGATCCATGGTGCTACACTGCAAAGCTCTGCAAAGCTTGCTGTGCTACAGCCTGCCTGTTCTGCAACGGCTGTCGCCGACATGTAAAAATGAGCTCAATGCGTTCAGGAATAACTGTCCGCGTACCTGTCTCGCCCTCCCTAAGGGCTCATCGTGTGTTGGCACTGTCGCAGAGGCTGGATGCTTGCCTTTAGATATTCTTAGATTGCAGGAAACATTTCGAACATACTTGAGGCATACGCTACACGCAAAATCCAAATTCTTGAAAGGTATTGTACAATGAAACAAAAATTCGACCTTTGCAGAAACTATAAATACTATAACCATCCTTTTACCTGCCCAATGCCGACGAATCATGTCAACTGATTCTCGGCTTGGAAACTATTACCCGTATGCATAAAATTTAACATACCTGGACTCACCTCAAAAACGTTCTGCCTATATTTGCCTTCTTCAAATAACGCTTGTACAAATAAGTAGTCAATACTCTCAGTTAACCCACATTTTTACTAATGGTTCGTCTACGCCTGACTGCGGTTCTTTGGACTCTTCATTTCATCAACCACACAAACACTCTCATACCGTCCTGAGCGCCCAACTTCAACCACATCTTCGAGCTGCATGCCATTAAAGAAGCAATTTGCTACATTCTGCTCCATCAGCCAGCCCAGTGGTTTACCTTTAACGATTCGAAAACAGTGGTACAAACGCTTCGGCGTGCCAGCTGCTTCAGCATTCACGAATATATAACCCGTTTTGTCTCCTACCTTAATCACCTTCTGCGTAGCCGGGCACCGCGTGATACCGCAGTGGATCCCTGCACACTGCAACATCATACAATCAAACCTCATTATATCGAACAGTGCGCGAACCATGAAATTGTTCGATATAACCGAAATTTGATATATACAATTTGATCAAAAACGCGTCCAAATGCAGCGCGATTCAATCACTAAAAAGGCAACAAGAATGACTACTCACATGAAGCGTTAAAGTGAACTATTTATTCCCAGGGGAAAAAAAACTGCAGCAGCGTTGACTGTTTCTTCGAGTTGACTGCATGTCGTACCACAGCCTGCTTCATGGTTTCCAAAGAGCCCACGAACGCGAGACCACAACCATCCATTCCGCCGAAGTAGCGGCGTAACGTTCCACAGCGGCTACAGCTTCCCCCGCAGTTGGGAGCGGAGCGGGGTCCTCGGTGGTCGAAGGGCCAGGTTCGCCATCCACCGCCTCTAAAGTCAGCTCGCAGGTGACCTCCGCGGCGATTTCCACGTCGGTTAGTTCAGCCGTGGTCCCCGTTTCGTCATTGCCGACGAAATCATTGATGGTCATGCTCTCTGGCACAGCACCCACAAAACGTGAGAACTCGCTCCACGTCTCTTCGAGCGAAGGTTCTTCGAAATGCTCAGACGTTTCATCTTCCTCGGACGATTCCTCGGCACCGACGACGAACCGAGCGTGCCTAAAGCTGTTGGCGATCGTCTCCTGCTTTACGTCACCCCAAGCACCTTTGAGCATTTCAATGGCAGTTAAGAGGTCGATCTTGAGGTCTTGGCCCATTCGCAGCTTGAGGAGCAACTTTTCGATCAGTCTTTGCTTGTAGATCGCCTTGAACGCCCGAATTATACCCTGGTCCAATGGCTGTAGTTTTGACGTAGTGTTCGGCGGCAAGAACTTGAGCTCTATGTTCTTGAGCGGCACGTCCGTGTGGTGTGCCGAGCAATTGTCGACGAGGAGGTACGCCTTGCGCCCCTGTTCCGCAAGCTGCGTGTCCCAATCCTTGAGCCATTTTTCGAAGACGTCGCGCGCCATCCACGACTTCCTGTTCCACGCGTACGTGACAGGAATGTCGCAGCGGTTGCGCATGCAGTGCGGCGTCTTAAACTTGCCGATGACAAGGGGCCGCAGTTTCGTGCTGCCGTCCATGTTGGCGCCCAAGAGGACTGTTGTGCGGGTTTTGTTCTGTTTGCCGCCATGACACTTCTCCCCTCGGGTGTCGAGCGTTTGTCGTGGGAGCATCTGCCAGAACAAACCTGTCTCGTCTGCGTTTAATATTTCCTTTGGTCGTATCTTGCGAGAACGCCCGGCCATTCTTCGTCCAACCACTTCTTAATGCTATCGTCGTTGGCGTCCTCGCTTTCGCCAGAAACCATCTTGCCGACGATCTGGTAGCGAGCTTTAAACCGTTGCAGCCATCCACTGCTTGCGGCGAAGCCTTCGGCTTGGTGGATGAATGCGAAATCCTTCGCTTTCTGTTGGAGCATAGGCCCCGACACCGGAATTTTTCTGGCTCTGGCGTCCAGGAACCACCTGTGGAGCGATCTTTCGACGTCTTGGAAGGCTGGCTGCCGAACACGGCGTGCACCGCAGTGCTGGCTTTGTCTCGCTTTCGCCTTGATGTCACATTTCGTCTTGAGCAGCGTGCTCAACGTACTCCGCGGTATATTGTACGCTGCGGCAACGCTGGACTTCTGCTCTCCTTTTTCGACGCGGCGGATGATTTCCAGGGTCGCAAACGTCAGTGACGTTCGTTTCGCCATCACCACGCCGCACGCGGCTGACACAGCGCCTTGCAAACACAGTCACGTAACTGCGCGAACAGTGTCCGCTAGTTTAAACCACGCACGACGCTGAAGAGTCCGTTAAGGCGTTGAGGCTTGGTCTGATCGACTTAAACAAGACAAGATGATGACTGAAGCTGATGAACAACGACTGAACCAACCGGTGAACCGGCTGAGCCGGAGTCAGCCAACTGCATATGCCGCCTAGCCTAGCCTACCGGCGCCTCAGACATGCGTTTGAGTCGAAAACGCCTGCTGCGCCACCGCTATTCTCCCCTGCGTTGCGGGAAAGCCTGCCGCCTGTCTCCGGAGCGCGCGCTTTCGGACGGCGCTGAGTTCGATATATCCATTTCTTAACCGAGCGAGTTCGATACAGAAAATTAAAAATGCATGTAATTCTTTTAGAAAAGTGACAATGGTTCGATATAAGCAATAATTCGATATACCAGTGTTCGATATAACGAGGTTCGACTGTAGGCGACGAAAAAGCATGTGAGGATTCCAGGAGATGTTTACAGGTGTGGACCGTGAGGGACATTTTCTTCACGAAACACGATGCCTCGACACTAGCAAAGAAGCTTGTTTTCAGGGAAAGAAGCACCTTCTGCTCTCTCCAGGAAAACTAGCACCCATTCCTACATCATGTAGCTGCTTCTTTGACACTAACGTTACCGTAGCGACTTGCAATTCAGCTCGAGACTTTGTTCCATCAATAACGTCTCAACGTAGCACTCACAAATGCCAGCGGTATCGCCTTGGCCTAACCTCGAACCCGTATTGCGAAAACTGCTGTTCACCGGAAATACTCCAGTATATTTTACTGCAGTGCCCTACATAGAGTCAAGCAAGAAACGACCTCACACAGAAGATGGAGTGCCTCAACTACAGTTTTTAACTTTAAAAGAACTCCTAGGACTATGGCCATCTTCCTCATCTCAGCGTAAAGTGCTAACCGCATAATTTATATACTTCAATGACATTGGTGTCACTGAGATGATATAGGACCAGAACATCCTTGCACTGTGCCACCGTCTATAGATTTTCACGTGTCGCACTGACGGTCCCAAACACACACGCTACCTCCTTTTATTACTTTTCTTCTTCATCCTGTACCTTCCGCCTTACTTTGTTGCAACCCCTCCCCGCCGAGTAGCATGTAGGCTTTATTTAACCTGCAGGCAGACCTCTCTGCTTTTCTCTAATATAAAGCTTTCTCTCTCTCTCCCTTCGAGTTTAAAGCAAGCCCCACTGTTCATGACTGTCTGCTTCTTCTTTTGTTTCGTTAAAGTCGCAAACTAGAATCCTCGCAGTAGAATCGGCCATTACCCTCAAGGTTAAATCCCTAGAGATAGGCCTGCGTACCGGTGAGTAACTTCCGTAAATAATGCGAGGACCTATTTAAATACCAGCCGCGTACTTTTCTTCATAATTTTTAGCCCAAGAAAACAATACACCAGCAGCCACACGAATACTACCCATTAATTGGATTTTTGGGCCACTTATGGTCATTTGTTCGCAGTCACCTTCTCGACGGTTTCAGCCAAACTCATTTAAAACTGAGCTTTACTCAACTGCCACTAACTAATTATTGCTCTGATCACTGGGATGCATTTTAGGTAGCTATTGCGAATGCGTGTGGTCCGACAGACTACGCTTTCCTCCCCCTCTCCCTGCACTCTCCCAGGAGGCAGAATCGTTACTCCGCCGACTACAAATACCTTTACCAACCCAGTTCAGCTACATCGTATGTTTCCAAGTCAATACTCTGCTGAATTCCAATTATGTTCACAACCATGACCCATACCTCTTATTACAATGCAGTGTGAACACAATCTTAGGCTTCCTCCTCTCCCATCCCCTCATCCCACCCCTGTGTTTTGGAAAACGTAAGGAGTCCAGCGGCAATCTGGCCGTCTGCCGACTCCTCGAATTCAGAAAGAAGGCACTCTGCTCCCCCCATAGATTCCCAGACTAGGAAAGCATTCCCACTTCAGCGTCTCAAATAATAGTCTCTCTCTTGGTCCCTCTCTCTCTCTCTCTCTACCTATCTCTCTATCGACATAAATAGACTCTGTTGCGCCTGACCACCATGCTCTTTCCCTCCGTAGGTAGCTGATTCTTACGACAGATGGTCCGATAACAAACTGAAAGGGTGATAGCACGCGTAAAGCATGAAAAGTAACTGTATTCTGAAGGCTCTAATTTGTTAACAGCACTACTCCCCCTCCGGAACCAGTAACAGTAGCATCATAGTTGCGAGTTAGAATAGCTAGCTGGTCTGTGAAGGGCACCTGCGATAACACAAATCAGCCATTAAAGAGACAAAACAGCACAACAAACGCAAAATGTGGGCGCAGTGCAAATAGGATAGTGCGGGGAGGGTGTGCCTTTCTGCATGTGTCGTCTAGTTTTTTTGGTGCGGCTTCTTATCCAAAACAAAATAACGTTGGTCCTCCAAGTTCGTGAGATAGCTTTTAGCAACGTGAAAAAGTGAGCGCCATAGTCTAACAGTTTTGTCGGTTATATTTATAATCAATATTTGGACATGTAAAAGTTCGCTCAGCGCGCCCTGAAAACCTATTATCAGCCACCACGGACCACGCTGATTTCTAATTTACACATGTTGATATGTTGAAATAAAGGCTGAATAAAGGAAGGGGTCTCTAGAGCAAAGTCCACCATTTTGTGCTTAGTTTATTCGCTGGCTGAAGACAGCAAAAAGGAGGTTAAATTTTTGGTGTAGGAACTCTGCACGGAATAGTTGAAAACCACGTGGTGTGCTTTCTTTTTTTTTCCCGCAGAAAAAAAGACACTTGTAAGAAAGACTGGTGCGTATGATGCCCCGAAGCTATTATTATGCTGATTCACACCGTATTTGGCGGGCTGGAAGAGCAATTGAAATCCCCTGGAAATTTTTGACGTGCGTCGAAATCTAAGTTTTCGTT
Source organism: Haemaphysalis longicornis (assembly GCF_048455015.1). Lineage (NCBI taxonomy): Eukaryota > Metazoa > Arthropoda > Arachnida > Ixodida > Ixodidae > Haemaphysalis > Haemaphysalis longicornis. Next base: position 43,117,042 of record NW_027526295.1, read on the forward strand.
TTTCATCTAGATCAGAAAAACTACCCCCGCATGGAGAAATTAAACCCGCATCGCCGTGGTCGGCAGTCTATGGCCCAACCACCGAGAAGCTTCACGCTGTGAAGTATTTAAAATTTCCAGGTGTGCACCCTATTTAAAGCAACTTTTGAAATACAGGAATGGCGCACCTTTCTAGTGTGGGCCTTCGCCGTTGCGCAGTGCACCAGTCTTGCCGCCCGATTGTCTTTACACAGTGCAACGAGGAAAGGGAAATGTCAATGTTTCATATCGGCGGCAGGATGCCGATAGCAGGTAATGCTCTTTGGTCGGTCCTCCTCTCTGCTCCAGCTACCAGCAGCAGCATTGCCACATTGGCGGCATGCCTTTCCTCTTGTAACGACAGAGAGAGCGTTGATAGTGTTGTGAGTGGTCTGAAAGGGACACTGCGTCAGAAGTCAGCAAGTTCATGGTACGTGAAAATAAAATCTCGTAATGGCGTTAAAACGGCCTTATCAAGAGCGGGTCTTCGAACCGTTTCGTCGAGAACCGGTAACCGTTATTTCCTTTACGGTTCAGTTCCGGTTCGGGATCAGCGGGCTTACGAAATAGAGTTTTAGCACGGGCCAGCCCTTGCCATGCCCGTGTATTTGTGTTGCTGGGGTGCACTTCCTCGCGCTTCCCGTGCGCGGCGGAGAAGCCGGGTCCTGGTCAACACGGTGACTACGTAAAAAAGGGATCATACGGAGTGCAAAATCTCACTAATAACGGTTCGGATTCTGATTCAGTTCCGGAAAAATAGCGGTTTAGGTCCGGTTTTCGGTTCGGTTCCAGTTAGAAACACTGAAGTGAAATTATTAATAATGATTGGTTGAATAATAATGAGTTAATGTTTAAATATAGGGATGGATATTGTACGTAGGTGTTCAACTACGTCTCCCGCTATCTTCGCTGCTTTTGGAGCTATCAACTTAAAATCTTAGAGGATATGCATAATAGCTGTCTCCTTAGCAGTACAATTTCATACTGAAAACTGCAATAGTTTTAAAATATTACCAGTTTTATGGGTTTCTTCTTCGGCTTAACGAATATTTAAAAACTGTTTTTACAGCCTCAGGGCTGAATCTATTTCTCTGTGCGTTAAATGCTTCTAGCTTTCTTCTGAATCAGAAATAATGCTGTCCGTAACCATTCATTTTAAATGTACTATTTATATATGTATTCATATATATATATATATATATATAACTTGCACAAACACACCCTTAGTAATTCTGAGGAGAAAGAGGTGTGAATACAACAAAATTTGTGCGAACATGCTCATTCTGGTTCAGAATGTGTATACCGCATTGATAAAGAACTGACACACAAATTGTTTCCAAAACTCAAAATGTCGAAGAGAAAATGTTTCTTTTCTCTGCTAAAATGGTGTTTTGAGAAATTGTACTTCAAATTTTTCGTTTCATGTTTTTCAAATCGTAGCTTCTTTCTCAAATTCTGCGAAAAGCTAGGCAATGCTACTGGGAAAGTGACTTCAGGAATAAATGATCACTCAAATATGTTAGAAAAGAAACCAATTGCATGCGCGCCAACAGAATAATAGGCGACCGACCTGACGTAAACAAGCATTTCGCCATGCATGCGAAACGTAATGGCGCACACAACGCTGCGCTATTGCGGTTTACAGTTAACTACCAAAAAATCAACTGTGTGCTATATTTCTAAGTGTAAAAATAAACGTTATCACACGTGTTCCAAAAAAAATAACAATGTAAATAACACTTAACATCTCTCGAAACTTGCAGTGACTTGGCGGGGCCACTTGTGGCGCATTCGGCGCTATTTTTAAATGATTTCTGAAGCGCATCCGAGGATGTCACTTCATGGGGACGTTCTTGAAGAATAATAGAATATTTTGGCACCATAATTGTCGGTTTTTCTATCCATTCATTGCATAAATAAAAATTGAATAAATAAATTGTGTTGATTTTATTGTGAAACGACACGGCAGCTGTCTGCGCTCGTAGCTACAGATTTCCCTGGTGAAGCCTAAATGCTATAACACAGCCTTGGGCAATAATCTCCAGACGGCCGCTTTCTTCAGCTTCATGGACCCAAACGGACAAAATCACCTAAGAAATCTGACTCATACGCAAATCTTCACGGTTTATTCCTCATTGTCATTTATTGCAATATGCTTGAAAAAAACGAGCATCTTTCAAAACAGGCTACAGCCATGCAAGTTATTTTGACCAGATTTCTGCCTCAACCAGCTCCTTAGTTGTTTCCTTGTGCCCATGTTGGTGGGGCGCCCACCTGAAACCGAATGACAAAATGCACGTTCAGTTATTAACATGGTTATTGAACGGAATACAGAAATTAAACACAATAATATTCTTACTGTTATCAGGCGCGTTACCAACACAGTTTTCAGTTGAAAATTTGACCAAACACATCTGTAGGTTTTTACCACTCTACGAGTGTTGTTAAGGGCGGGGACACCTTCTGCCCGACAAAGGACAACGCACCCCTCGTGCAACTTATCACAATACCTGACAGTCCGAAAATGTTTGCAAAGCCATTAACTTTTATTTATCAATGGGCTGACTAAAGGTGAACAGGATCTGATATTGGTTAATATAAATATTGGTTGCCTCTAAAAACATAAGGACGAATTTGCAAGTCTTCTCCCACCTGCAGTTGTTTGTGGTGATATCCTAATAATCACTAAAATGCATATTGCGAACACCTCCAGGCTTTTTGACGTCACGAGGCTACAGTTACTTATTTTGGCGCGGTCATTTTGCCGAGGAGGCATTATTACAGTTTTTGTTCATAGTCGCTTCGTAGCTGTGTCTTCAAGGGCAGCTTTCGGGCATGCAATATCCAGCCAGTGGATTTGCTCACGGGAATTCTTTGATGGGGCTTTGATCGATGGCGTTCATATGCAACCACTGATATTTCGAAAGGAATGGCGGTCATGCCTAAAGTGTTTGGTGCAGGGAAATTAACTAAGCCTAACAGGTGATTTCAGTATATCATATTACATCTAGTACAGCAAAGCGGGCTTGGTTACTTGGGAGTTTCGTGTTTGCGCCGACTTTGTTGTAAATTCTGTAAATTCTTCTTGTTAAAGGACGTCTACTTGATACCGACCGTGCCGAGCGCATTAGTTGAAGCCCAAACAGGAGATACACGAGTGGCTGTAGACCCCTTTGAGAGCCCTTCCTTCGGCAGTCAACGTGACCATGTTGAAACATTTGGTCGAAACCTCTGGACCATATGGATCATGATGGAACCTGCGGACCATGTGGAAATTTTTGGGTGTGTGAGAAGGTGGTGCAATTAATAGCATTCACATAATATAGATCAACCCTTACGTGACTGATCTGGCAGTAACTGACGTCTTTTCTGCACTTGAATGCAAGAAATTACCTTCATTCATGTTACGGACACCGCAGAAGATACGAAAAAACAGTTTTTCTCTCATGCATCCTTGTGAGATAGCACCATAGTCAACAGCCATCTAGGTTCACTGCAAGATGACGACCTCTCCCATTGACCTCAACCAGCTCCCGCCCTGCGGTGCGCCATTCTATTCTTGGCCTCTGACGTTTCTAATTCGTTTCTCCGTCCAGTTAATGGCCTTCCCCTTCTTCAAGACCCCCCTTTTGGTATCCACTCCTTTAACCTCCTGGTCCACCTGTTCACCGTCCGTATCACGACATGGCCGGCCTAAATGGGAACTATGATATCTTCTACTCGAGTTTGCTCCCTGATCAGGGATGCTCGTTTCCTGTCCCGTAGTGTTACTCCTGTCATTATTCGCTCCATGGCTCGTGGCGCCAACCTACGTTTGTTTTCCAGTCGTTTGGTAAGGGGACAAGTTTCTGCTTCATATATCATGAGCGCTAGAAAGCATGGTGTAAATACTTATCTTTTAGGTATAGAGGTAGTTTTGGTATCATTATTTGTGCGTGCTTGCCGAGTGCGTCACAAACCGTTCCTATTGTGCGCCAGATTTCTTTCTTGTGGTGGGAATCAGCACTGACCACCTGTCCAAGGCACCTATATTCTTCCACTTGTTCCAGTACTTCGCTGCTTATGCTGAAGAAGGCGCTTTCACCATGCTTATTCATTATAAATTAAATTACTTATACTTATTTTAACCCCACGGCGAAGCTGTACATCTTCTACCACTTTTTGCAGTTCTGTCGATTCACTGAGCAAGAATACGCTATCTGCAAACCTCAGATGACTCGTGTTCTCTCTTCCTCCGTAAACCCGTATTTTGCTTGTCACGCTTCCTGAATACCCCTTCCAGACATGCTGTTAACAATTTTGTTGAGATGGTATCTCCCTGTTGCACTCCCTTCTGGATCAGGAAGTTTTAGCTTTGCTCGTGCAGGATTAAGCTGTCCGTACATTCCTGATATATTTCGTTTGGGAGTCATATATAGGTCTCTTTTATTCCTTGGTGTTTTTAACGCCCCCATGAAATGTCCGGTGTCTGTTGAATTAAACGCTCTTGCGTACTCTATAGATGGCATGCAAAGAGGTTCATTATACTCTGAAGATTTTTGTATTACATGATTGATAGCATGAATGTGCCTTGTACTGTATCTTTCATAAACCCATCCTGCTCCCTCGGTTGTTAAAAATCAAGGCTCTCACCTATGCGGTTAACTCTTATCTTGGTAAACATCTTGTAAGGAATCGACAGTAGGCTCTCGGGTGGGTAATTTTTATGATTTTTCTTACCTCCCTTTCGTTCATCAGAACTATGTTGGCGTTGTTCCAGGCCATGTGCACTTTTATTATACTTAACGATCTTAACCATTCTGAGGATTGATTAGCAAGCTTCTTCAGTACAATATCTCCACCCTCTTATAGAAGATCCGCGGTTATGCCATCCTCTCCGGCAGCTTTTCCTCTTTTCATACAATTCAGCGCTCTTTCTATTTCCTCTTTAAATACTAGCGGGATATCACAAGATAAGCTTGTGGGTTCAGTTGTTTTCCCTCGGCCAACGTCACTGGAGTATAGCCTTGTGTAGAATCGCTATGCTGCTTTTATTCTCTTGTTCCTGTTGCGCGACACGTTGCGCTGTTCGTGTCTGAGTTCCTACATTCTGTCTCTGCCAATAGCCAGCTTCCTCTTTGTTGGGTTCAAGCTTCCTCCTGTATGCATGTTGTACATGGTGTAGGCATAAATGTCCCTCCATTTTTACTTTTATTAGTCAATTAGGACACATCCCCTAATTCGATTTGACCACTCGTACTCTACAATTTCATGCTGTTATATATCGCAATAAGTTCCCTTTTTTTCCACGTTAGCCTACCACAATGTTTCCTACATGCTGCTTCTCCCACAGATGCTGCCGGGTTTGTGATTGCAGTTGTTAGGTTGTCCTTTAGCGTATCAACGCTCTCGTCTTTCAAATCAGTTAAAAGCGCGAATTTATTCTGTGGTGTTATTTTGAACTCCTGTGACCTGATTTTCAGGAATACCTGGTGGTTTCTTACGTTTTGCCAGTTTCTCTCTTTTCTTTTAAACATAGCCGTATTTTCCACCTAATCATCCATGGCCGATGCTCTGAATTTTGCTTAACACCTCCACGTCATGTACAATACCTGGCGTGCCACTTAAAATGAATTCAATTTCATTTCTTTGTTCTGCCGTTGGGACTTTTTGATGTTCATTTGCTATTCCTTCGTTTGTGGAAGAATGTGTTCATTGGCCTCAGGATATTTCTTTTCCCAAATCAAACCAGTGTATCTCCAGCGCTATTGCAAGTGTCTATTTCCAGGTTGCCCAATGACCACTCTCCCAGCCATTTTTACCTACTCTTGCGTTAAAGTTTCCCGTCACAATTGTGATTTGTGTTGTTCCTTTGTTTCTTGTCAATTCGAAGTCTTCGTAGAAACTATCAATCGCATCGCCATCGTAGACAACTGTCGGTGCATAAACTTGTACCATCTTTAGCCTGTATTGCTTGTTTCGCTGGATCACAACGACTCCGACCCTTCGGTTAGTACTGGAGAATTACTACACATTCCCTGCTATCTCAATGTGGATGAAAAATCCCACCACGTGTTCTTCCTTGTCGTGAGCTAACTGGTAGAATAGAATAGACCCCCCTACTCAGTTCCCTGAAGCCTCACTTAACCCTACAATATCCCACCTAATGTCTGTCCGGGAGCTCCTCTAATAGTCCAGCTAAACTACCTTCGCTAAACAGACTTCGCGCGTTGAACGTTGACAAGTTCAAGTTGCTGTGGAACAGGTAACTTTTTTTGCGGATTTGTGTGCGTGCCAGCATTACGAACCCTGGTCACTGGCCTTAGGAGCTGATTGCTCGCCGCAAGCTCGTGCGCGTGGCAACCGGTGTAGTTTCCACTCTTCATAATCCGTTATCGGCTTTACTTTACTGAAATATAACCTGTCGTCAACACGTTGTAATAAGATGGCGTCTTTGGTCTTTTTCTTTTTGGTCTATGCACCAGCACAAATGCGGTCCACCGTTTTATGGGGAGGCTAAGAAATGATTTATTTATATGTTCATTCCGCACTCAATGTATGCATTACATCCCCAGGCATGAAAATTGGGGTTGGTCTTGCATAGTTATCTACCGCGCTTCTTCACTCTTACCATGAGCTTCCTCCACCCCTGGGGAAGTTTCACCAGCAGCTCGTCGGGCTCGATGATGACCGCCAGGCTTCCGACGGGCAAGGCAGAAGACGACTTCTGGAACGACGCCGCATCTCGCCAGGCTGTTGTGTGCCTCACCAGCAGGCCTTCCGTGGACACTCCCGCGTCGAGGCCGTATTCAGAGCTGTCACCTGTAGACTCGAAGGCGTCACTTAATTTTCTGGCTGACTTTTTTTTTCACGCTCGTATGCATAGATCACCCTAGGCACTGTGGCTTTTCGCTAGTGTTTGCAATATTGCCTAGTAATATTGTTGGGAACCATGCTTCGAAATCAGCTTGTTTTGCGCCAGTACGTCGCCCAAAATAGTTGTTGCCCTTTCCTCGAAGCGGAGTGCGCGTTTTTTCCTTAGGTTGCATGGCGCGCAGTGCAAGCAGGTTTTACGTGGAGATGGTGCCAGCTAGGCTCCACTATACTACACGGTTTATCTTCGATAGACATTGTTTTCGATGACAGGAGAATTTCTGGGAAGGAGACCATCTAAAATAAAGGCATGCAGGGCAAAGTCCGCGGCCTTATATTTACCAACGCTCATCTGTCCCCGTTACTGTGTGTTTCCTTGTGATTTACTGCGAAGCGACGTTTACTATGATTAACCATATTTATACAAAAAATTTGGTTTCCGCTGTATTGCGTGACGTTATGATACAGTAACATTCTACTTTAGCTATACCTACTAAGTCTTGCGTCAAGCCTAGTTTATATGTCGGTAAACCTGGATTTAACGAAGTTGACAAAAGTTCGCAGTTTTTCGCTTCATCTAAGTTTTCGTTATATGCAGGCTTCGAGTTAAGGCTGCCCGGTAATGAAGAACAAACGAAGCCAAAATGCGAGAAATCAGTGAAGGTGAACTCCCCGTTCACAAATTTATGTCACAGCGAAAACTGCGTGAGTTGCGCCTCCTGCTACCTCAGGAGCTTAGGCACTACACGGAATCGAAAGAATTCGGATTGAAAGACACGGAATCGAAAGACTTCAATGAGGTATCGAAAGTCTTCGCTAAATCCAAGGATTTGTTACATAACAGTTCGTTACATCCAGATTTACCTGTATAATTAATGACAAGGGTAGTACCTGAGAAGGATGTGGAAAACTAGGCACAAAACAGCGCAGCTTTCAGTGTCGCCGTAACTGAGTACAGATGTTTCCTCCCAGCCATGAACATCCATTCCTCAAAATTGCGCTTGAAATAACATTTGCCCAAGTGAGCCAGGATGTTCCGCAACCTTCTTATACCCAACCCCCTTAGTTAAGGTGAACCTGAGAACCCTACATCCCCAATCGGACATTCGCAACTTGCAGGGCTGTTTTGTAACGGAGGAGTGACTTGTAGAATCAGGACAATAAGCGTAAAGAGAAGAAGAGCAAAAAGAAGAAGGGGACTCATGAAATAATAGATAGCATTAGGTCATTCAAAAATGAAAGCTTATTTCTGTGCCATGACAAGATAAATGAGACTGATGGCAAATGAGACAAATGAGACAGTTCCAAATATAGATGGGGTATATTGTATATTTGTTAGCTAAAATCTTTGATTATTTGCAAGCATAAAATTTCAGTGCACAGTAAATTGTTCGAAGAGAAGGTCTGTAACAGCTTACCCCGACGTGAGCGAACAAGAGCTCAATGCTGTGACGCATCCGTTGTTTTATCACTTTCCAGGGGTGCGTGCCCATCTTTATACTACTAATAATGCTATTTCTAAATTTTTTATGTATGCGTTTTAAATGGTGCGTCTCCTTTCTTTCCAAATCCTTTACATTGCGTAATCCCATTTCAACCAGAATATTTAGGTCTTAGCGGCTATTTATATCTGCTATTAAGTATATCCTACTTATATAAAAGCGTCAAAGCAGTTCAATCATCAATTCTGATGTGAATAAACTTTGAGAACGTAGGGACGTTTTCGCGCAGGTGAAGGAGTGATAAGAAAAAAGCCTATCTGAAAAATGTTTTTTTTTTCGCCGCGGTAAAATCTATAGTTTTGGTGTGGCATTGACGTGCCTGTTTTCAAGAACTGCACTGACTCTTCTGGCCTTACTTTTTAGGTCACAGCAAGCTAAGCCTAGAAGAAATCGTCATTAGGTAGGCCGCCTACTCTTCCTGTCTTAATATTACTGCAAATCGCAAAACTCCTATTAAGTCCTAAATTTCCCACCATCGACAACGCGTTTAATCCTATGCATGGTAAGAGATGGATGAAAATGACCTGAGAATAAACTCATGAAAAAATAGTACAAAGCGTTGGGAGGAGGCCGTATTCAAGTATTTGATTTCGCAATTTCACCTAAATGATCTATAATTTAGGCATTGAGGTAACAAGTGCCCTTGTTCCTAACTCATGACATTTCGATGTCTATAGGGCTTTTTTTATGCGTGGGAAAAAACTAGCTGGCAGGATATGTGTGCCATTAGCTGCGCCAAATTATCACAGAATTTGGTCTTTTCAAATTTCTTGCTTCTGTTCTCACCGAGCGCCGGAATTCCAGGAAGGCCCGGCAGCCCAGGTGGTCCTGGTGGCCCGAGTTGACCGCATTCACACTGCAAAAACATGAGAACATCGCCAGACATTGGTTTCATGAGCGGTCTTATGCACCAGCGGTTCTGAGAGGCTATTGTTTTTGTTTTCAGGTAGGCTATCAGAAGCGTAGGAATGCAGTAATATGCCCATGGTCATCCTCATCATAACCGTCGTCATCAACATTGCCACTATCATATTTATTGCCATGCCTGCCGTGAATTTACCGAGCACAGTTCGTATCTCTCCAAGTTTCAGGCTTCGTCCCTACATTATTTAACTTCCCCTACCACCCATTATTCGTATCGGTTTGACGGTTGGTCTTACGCTTAACGGAGGGGCTGTCAGCGGATTGTAAAGGAATCGCAGGCAGGTTTGATGCAGGTAATAACAGAGAAAATTTTTGTCAGAGAATCATTTGTGCTAGCTCGTGTGAGAGGCTTTCATTCTGCAATAAACAAACACGAGGATGATGATGGCGATGAGCATCACCAATTCCGTAGTATACCAGTTGTTCGTAATCCAGATTACATCTCCTGTCAACACACCTATCTTGCTTATTTCCAAGTAGATCCTATTCCATTCCAGTTTTTCCCTAATCCAAGCTGCTCTTTTCTTGTACTCAAGTGTTACCCCTAATATTTTTTGCCTTTGCTTGATGTGCAGAAACCAGTTTTCATTTAACGGGCTTCCTAAGGCGCCAAATTTCTACGCCAAATTTTGTCCCTGAAAATCACATTGGTCATACTCCAGCTTTTTCGTAGCATTAGGCTTACTACTTTGGAATTCACATAACCATCGACCTTTTTTCGCGTTTAACGGACTTTTTACGACTGGTATCAGCCATAATAACTTGCCCAAGATAAACCGAGGTATTAACTTTGTCGAGAATTTGTTCGGCACCTTCAAGGAACCAAGGAGGAGGAGGAATAAATGTTCATTTAAAGAGCGGTGGTGCTGCTGTTAGGGCACCTGCCCGATGGGGGCGTCCCTAGTCCAGGATGCCCTGGTCTTGGCTGGCAGTCCAGGCCTTCTTCATCAGTATGTTCAGGGTACCAAGGTGTGGACTTTTCATGCAAGCCACCCACTGCTCGTGAAAGGTCTAAGAGTTGAGGGCTAGGCCTGGTGTTTGTATGCACTCCCATACTTGAGAGGTTACGCTGCCGGCTAAGAGGCTGGAATTACCCGTGGCCGTGTATAGTTTGGGGTAGATGGCATGAAGAAGGGTGCGATGATAATAAGAGTTTGTGTGTAGTCTTCGGTGGCTGGTGGCTTCTTGTCTGGATAACTGTAGATGTGCAGCCGGGAATATTATTCTGCTCTGGCGGTGATAGGCCAGAACATCTTCATATTTAACCAGAGCTACCGTCTTTGGAGCAGCAGGGGATGCTTTTCCCTCGCAGATAATGGTCTGGCGTACACGGGCGTGGGCAGCAGCATGGGCCGCCTCATTACCAGCGAGGTATGTTTGTCCAGATACCCAGAGGATTTGTATTTCAAGGAGCCAAGCCTAGGTTTTGAGGTTGAGGGGTGAGGTGGAGGGATAAATTACTGCGGCATGCTGCTTGCCATTCCCTTAGCACTGTGGTGGCGTCCTTCATAGTCCTTGCGCTTCGGTCAACAGCTACTTCGTCGCCGTTTTTGTGTGTGTGTGTTTTGCACGGACGGTGGTGGTGGATATTATTTACCTGCTGTATTGGTGACGCATACCGCGTGGGCTGGCCGTTGAAGATAAGGTGACGTGTGAATGTGCCTTGTCATCGGGTTTAGTCATACTTTATGTTTGTGACACTGGTTCATGTGATGCGGCGAGCTTGAGTGTAAATTGGGTCCACGTGTCGTGGTAGCAGCGTTACTGTGATGTTTTTCTAGGAATCGTAACCTGATGTTTTTGTGCTGGCGGCGTTGCATAGTTCAATCTTCTTATGGTGACTGTTCCTGTGGGCGTTAACTAGAGTCGTTCTATTCGAGAAGTATGATGGGCTTCATCAATAACTTCCCAGGTATTGTGCATTCTGAGTTGAAGTAATTTCTTTGTCGACGTCTTGGAAGGCGATCCTAGGGCATTTTTAGACGCTTGCCAGATTACCATATTCAATCTTGCCTTCTCGTTTGTTTTGAGAGCCACCTACGGTGTACCGTAGTCGATCCGGCTGACCAGCACCGCCCCTACCATGCGCAAGGTGCCTACCTTGCAATTCAAAGTATCTATGGGATACGCGATGTATTCAGTGCATCATTTGGCTAAGCGTTCTTTGTGGTGGGGCTATGGTGTGGAGGCCTGATCTATTTTGGTGATTGTAAGACCCAAAATACGCAGATTAGATACCTTTGTAACTGGTTTGCCTGCTATGTTAGATTCAATCTAACCTAGATTCAATAAAAAATTCTGTACAGAATTCTCGAAGCAGGTTCTTTATTTCCTACCTGGTATGACCGAATGAGACGATGTCATCTCCATAATTTGCTCAAGTACAGTCGAACACGGATATGTCAAATTATTGTGTATATATTAAAGTCTGAACATTCCCTTGGAAATCCTACGCAAATATATAGCGTTGTTGTACGCGTGTATCGAACTTCACACCACAAACACATTCTATATATCGAATGCTGCACCGCAGGTGCCCCTCAAAGTGCGCTTCTCCGGATTGGCTGGTAGCGATGATGATGACGTCTCGCGGGCGCTGCTTGGTCGAAGATGAGGAGGCGCCACCACGTCGCTTCAGTGGCCTTCAACAAACGTCTATTCCCCCATGCTTCACAACCTGCTCGCACGCTGGCACGGGAGCAGCCGTGTGGCACCGCGAGCATGGGGAGTTACTGAGTGCTAAAGGCAATAAAGGAGGGCGAAACCAGTTGGAAGCGCTAGGATTCTGGCATTTTTTTTCAGCTTGCTTCAGTGATTACCAGTGGCGGCTCGCGCAGGAGGACCTATGTGGCATGGTGCGTGTTTATTTTGTACGCCGCAACCCTTTCGGAGCCACGGTCACGGGAAAATGTGGATTTAGTGACGAAATTTTGGATTTAGTGGACATTTTTCGATGGGTGCAGGCCAGTGAAATGATGTCGGCTGCGGATCTCGTATTTCTGAGTGCGGTAATGGGCATCAAACCTGTTGTAAAAGGGAGAGCCGCGTGGACAAGGCCCGGCCGTTCCGGTGCGTGTCGTGTGCAAAGCAGCCTTGTTGCGCGGCTCCAGAGGAAGGTTGTTCTGTTACCGCGGGCAATGAACGTGAGTGCCTCGAGACTAAATTCAGCGAGCAGTCAGCATTCCCATGCGCCATTATCCGAATTTTTCGTGCTGTGAAGAACCAATGGGTGAGCTACCGCTTGTCGCGACTTGGGAGCGCTATGAGTGATGTGCGGGGTTTTCGGATAGGTTTCAGATGGACCTATATTATATTTCGAATTATCGATATATCGAACTCTTTCGCGATCCCCTTGCAGTTCGACATATCCGTATTCGACTGTTTTCCTCATTTCTACGCACTGTCGGGGGCAAATGTCTGTATTCCAAGCGAGTAGTGCCCGAAACCCATTGCAGCGACACCCGGCGATAGTGCACATGCAGCCGAGGGGCATATGTTACCTGCAGGCATCTTCGTTCGCTCCTATAAGCTGATACACTGTTGGTAAACTTACACTCCAATGATGTCGCTTCGGCTGCACGAGTTGAGATTCTTTTCAAAAGCGGTCCCGCATAGCCTCTGAATTGGCAGTTACTATCTCTGGGCGCGCTATCACTCGGATGTAGTCTCGCTGTTTTACAGCGAAGAAGTTAGCCTCGTCTTTGTCAGAACGTTTCCTGTTTTGAACAAAACATTCACGCAGGACCCTGCCGTTGTCGCCCAAGACGCTGAGCGCATGCGTCAGTCGTGCAGCAAGAGCTCGCTTTTAGTGTAAAAAAAAGACAAAGCAAGCATGGAAACCACATGATGAATGATGAGGCACCGGTGAATTTCAATCCCTTTCACCCCCCCCCCCCTATTCTGGTAAACACGCCTTTAAACACGCCCCTACGCCCCTACAGGTTTGAAGGAAACGTTGTACACCACTAATATTAGGCCTGTGCTAGAATACGCTTGCCAATCATGGGATCGATTTACTAATACAAATATTGATAAGTTACAGCGCGCCTAAAAACGAGCAGCACGCTTTGTCAGAACCTCATTACATCATTCCTAGACGAGATAACCCAAGAAAACGTAGACCGTATCAGAGCCGCATTGATGTCTTTAAATACTCATTTTTTTTTTCCTAAAACGACCTAAGATTGGAATGCTCTACCCAGTGAAGTAGTTGCCACATCTGATGTTCACACTGCCGTCGATGATTTTGTGATGTAACATGTAACAGTTGTGTATTATGCTCCCCCAATGTATTTTTAAGTGATGTAGCCCTTTTGTGTATTGCCCTTTTTCTGTGATTGCTTTATGCATCAAGATTGTAACCCCCCTACAATAATGCCACATCGGCGCTGTAGGTATAAGTAATAAATAAATAACGATTACGTTTGCAGCTTCTCACAAAAGGAGAGTGAGGTTGGCGTCATTCGTGGGCTAGCGCATTCCTCGGGCTAGCATGGACCCAGCAGTTATCGCCCAAGACGCCGAATGCATGAGTCAGGACGCAGAATTTGCCGCCAGGGAAGCCGAGCGAAAGCATCAAGCCTGCCGAGACAAGGAGGAACACTTCATACCCTCCCCCATCAGCATTTGCAGGGGTTTACAACAACTGCGCTTGACATCCACTTTCGCAGGGCCGGATAGCGTTCATTTTTTTGTTATTGCTTCTTACCCTCGTTGTGATTCCCGCGAGATCTGGTACTTAAGAATAAACACATTAATGGCCGCGACTTGAATGAGTGAAGCATGTCGTATGTTTGAGTTCATGATAAGGAGTAACAAAAGAGGCACCATCGGGCGACGCATCACTCTGCTCTTGTTACAGCGCTGAGACTGTCTCTGCCAAATGCTTTAAAAGGCGCAACAAAAGCGCAGTCGAAGCAAATTTGTCCGGCCCAGGTCACTATTGACAGCGTATCAACTCATGCGAGCCAACGAACATGTGTTCAAACCAGTGTCTCAGCTGCAGACACTCCCTCACATGATGGCGAAGCGATGCCTTTAGGCTGCCGCACGCGTAAAACCCAGACGTTTTCTCCGGACAGTACCTCTGATTTTATGTACGGAACAATTTAGGTTCCCGGTTTGTCGTCGAGGCTCGTCCGTGGCCAAGGTGTCACTCGGCGTCAAGCACCCGAACAGAGGTTTCTAAAAGATACCCGCTTGTTGCTCCATTTAGCCTTCCGGCTAAAAATTGTTAAGGATACTTGAACAAGCGGTTTATATAAGCAGAACCGTTCGAAACTCGAGGCACCGCTAACAGTGGTCATACATGTCCCAGTTATTTAGCGGAAAGAAAACGGCTAATACATTTGAGGCAAAACATAAGTACTTAACCGGACGTCGTCTAGTTTACTTACTTATAATGATCGTTTCGTTGGTTTTTTTCAATAGTAAGCGAAAAAAAGTGGCCGCAAGAGACAAGAAAGACTCGTTCAAATAGACACAGAATGGCTCCATCACGTGCGAGATCAAGGCAAGCACAAAAAGAGCAGACCCTCACTGTGCTCTTTCTGGCAGAAAAAGAAACAAAGACAAAAAAGTGTGCGAGCTTCCCAGGAGAGGGCGTACAAGCACTGCGAAGGTGGCAAAATTGCATTGAATGAACCTCTGTTCAAATCATCAAGAGAGGAGTGATACAGAACGGGGAGAGCGGGAGGGGTGGTAGCAAAGAGCGGACAAAGGCCCCAAAGCCCTCCTGGCGAATCCCTTCTCTGCACTGCCGACAGCTCTCACTTTGAGTGGAACTCCTTTAACTTTTTTTCCCTGAACGCGCGCTTTCAACGCCCTTTCTAGGGAGGCTGTATATAATTTTCTAATGACTATGCCGTTGTTGTGCACCCTTCCCTCTGAGGGCACCCACCTGGGCAGCCATCTGAGCCTTTACACGTCGTGTTGTTTTCGCGTATCCAACATTGAATATTTTGGAACTGCGCTAACCAACCCTCATATACACCACCAACACGTAAACGTGAATTACTGCATAGGTTCCAACTTCGTCAAGCGCCTTTTCATAATCTAGTAATCCCATATGAAAAGGATCATTAAAATATTCGGGCTTGAGATTATCTATTAACAGAAAGGAAATTCTCTTTAAAAATTCTCTTTCTTAAAAGTGGCGTGTATTTCTACTGCTTAATGTCTAATGTGTCGCTTATGATTTTAAGTATAACACTTGTAAAAAAGTTGTAATATAGGCATGGTATTCCTATGATACGTAACATCCCCTTCATTGTGCATTGGAATCATCTTTGGTTCGTTAGGAAGGTGGTACCTTAAAGTACTCCGTCTTACAAGAATGGCTCTGCTATCGGTTTGCTTACTATGTCTCCGCCGTAGCATAATACGGAACCGCTGTAATTTTGTACACCTTCCAGGTTTGGCTTTTTTTATTTTTTATAGGCATTTACCACTTCCCAAGTGCTACAGTATAAGCGTTTCCTGCGGCTACAGAAATATTTATTATAATGATGGCTTGTGCTTTTTGGGTGCACAGTGCACAGTATCTTAATGAGTACTTCAGTTCTGTTTTCAGTACATTTTGTCAACTGGGTGCAGAAAATAGGCAGGCTTGTTATACTGGTTAATAAAAAATAGGCGACATCGTGACGACCACGCGGGGTCAAACAGACATACACAGTGAACTTTATTGTCCACGCGGGGCGTTAAAAATTATTAGGATTAAAATTTTCGACATCGGGTGGCACTGATGGCTTATCAAGAGCTATCTCAAGCTTACCGTGCGATCACTTCCCTGTAGTTAAAAATTCAAAATTATCTTTGAAAAATCAGTGGCCATATACTTAATCATAGACGACTGCAATCTTATCAGTATCCTCGAGACAATGTAGAGACAACAGTATCCTCGAGAGAGTACCGAGAGTTATCGACCGGTATCTTTGAAGTGCGTTGCTTCTAAATGTCATCAGCATATCTTATGTAGTAACATTGTAGAGCACCAAAACCATAACTGCCTGCTTAACCGGTTTTCGTAAAGGTTTCTCTTTTGTCACCTTTCTTACCGAATTCGATCACGGTACAGCTAAAGCTTGAGATAATAAATTGCCTATAGACTGTGTGTGCTTAAACTTCGGGAAAGCTTTCGATGCGGTATCCTGCAGCTTGTGTATTGACAAAATCACTACCCATAATATTAGTTTGTTGATAGTGAACTGGGTAAGGGCGTATCTTGCCTCGAGAAGTCAGTTTGTCCTCTTAAATTTAGTACGTTCCAACTTGGCGGACGCCACACGAGGCATGCCACAGGGTTCAGTTTTGGCTCTGGTTTTGTTTTTAATTTCGATGAAAAAATATCACCTTCAAAATTAACTCTCCAATGAGGCTATTTCCAGGTGATTTTGTGCTGTACAGAGACATCAAATCGGATGAAGATGTAGGTACGCTTCAATGTGCTTTTGACAGCATCAGCCAGCGGTTATCAAAATTAACATGACTTTCAATAACGTAAAAAAGTTTCTAGGAGGATTACAAGAAGAAAAAACCCGAAATGGAATATCCGATGTTATGAACAATGAACGGTTATGTCAAGTACCCAAATACAAATACCTAGGTGTTTATTTTACTCGCAGTTTTGACTGGCTATGCCAGGTTGGCTATGTGCCAACTGTAGAATGTACAGAATTTGGTTTCCTTCGTAAGAATGCGAAAGACTTCTCCTAAGAATCTGAAGACTTGCTGTACAAGGCAAACGTAAGATTAATCATGGAGTATGCACGACTTAATGGTATCCGCCGATAACATGTGATAAAAAGAATCTGTAAAGGCTGTAAAAGTTCGCTGCGCGCTGTGTTTTCGGCGGATGTGGTGCCAAATTTAGTGCGACCGGAGTGAAAGAACAATTAAGTGGGACTTGTGGACAACCCACCGTAAAAAACTACGATTACAACTTTTGCATGCAATTTATACTTCAAACTCGCATACTAGTGGAAAAATATCGGTTTTCTCCTCAATATACATCAAAGCGAAAGGGTCACGCATTTCAATTGTGGGAATACTTCGGTAACACTGAATCGTGTCAGTTGCCTTTTTTTCCCAAGAGCGTCCGCGACTGGAACAACTTTCCCTGCTACATCGTATCGCTTATATCAAAGGATTCATTCTTTTCGAAGTTGGTGAAACGCGTTTTGTTGCAGTTGACACTTTAGAAAACAGTGCAAAAAACTCGGACAGAGAGAGGGCAGACACGAGCGCTGTCGGGCAACTGGTGAAATTTTATTAGGAGATTGCAATAAACCGAAGAAGGAAACAACGTGATCATACGCTAGTGCGAGAAAGAAAAGTGAGATAAACAAAGCCTAAACAGTGGCGTCGGCTATAAATGGCGATAAAATACACAAAAATTATTTTCATATATCCCGATACGCAATCTCCCAATCAAAGAGTGCCACGGACGACGAGTTCACGCATCCCTTTCCCTCAATTATTACAACTTAAGCATCAAAGATTTCGCGGGATCGGGCGTCACGGTACCGTTTTAAGATGCGTGTTTCCTTGAGCTTACCCGCCGCGGTGGCTCAGTGGCTAAGGCGTTGCGCTGCTAAACACGAGGTCGCGGGTTCGATTCCCGGCCGCGGCGGCCGCTTTTCTGATGGAGGTGAAAAGCAAAAACGCCCGTGTGTACGAGATTTCGGCGCACGTTAAAGATCTCCAGGTGGTCAAAATTAATCCGGAGCCCTCCACTACGGCGCCTCATCGCCTGCGTTGCGTCGGCGCGTTAAAACCCTACAATCAATCAAATCCTTGAGCTTGGGGTTTCGTTGAGCACTGCAAGAAGTTTTCCTATTCTTGCAGTGTAAGGCAAGATTGCTCCCTGTTCCTGTGCGCATGTTATATGCGTGCTCACGAAGACGGTCGTTAACGCACCTGCCACTCTGGCCCACACAAACCCGCCCGCATTACAGTGTGATCTAGTATACTATACAGTCCACGCATCTAATGTAATTTTTTGTATACTTCATCCCACACGTAGCCCTGGGATCCTTTCCAACATTCACCATGGCGCACCTATCTTCTTCAGGGGGTGTGAAACGCCGTGTACCTTGGGGATGATGTTGATGTGGCACCTGGCATTCTCTTGCTACATGTTGTAGCCCTCTTCAAACTCACTCGCTTTAAAACGGCCTCCGCTGAACTGCGCAGCAATGGGGTGGGTTACACTGCCGAAGTGAGTCTGCTGACCTGGCTGTCCAAGCTCCTCGTCATCGTGGGAAGGCAGGACCTAGTCAGTGCGTTTTGAATGGCGCTACGGCCATCCCACGTTTCACCACCTTCGAGTGTGCCGAAATGAACGATAAATTTCCTTTTTTTGTGAACGTGGAGAATATTGCCAACACACGAGACTGCCGAAGGTTAATTCCAGGTGTAGGAATCGCAGCTTCTCGTCTTCTGGCGTCTCGCTCGTCAATGGGAAGGTCATTAACACAGATAAAATGCCTCCAGAAGCTTGTCTCTTTGGCTCAATGGGTATTCACAAACCTTGAAAAGCACAAAGAAGTCATCAACATACCGAAACGTTCGTACGACTGCCAGGTCAGGAATGACGAACTGCCGGCGCCTGCCAACTAGAGCAAGAAGAAGGTCGCTGAGCACGGGTGCTATCGAGAAGACTATGTACACTCCCTCTCGCTTGAGTAACAGCTTGTGGCTGTGCATTACAAAAGTTGACTGGAGGTAAAATGCTAGCCCCTCAAGGCAGCATATAACATGCGCACAGGAGCAAGGTGCACTCTTGCTTTACACGGCAAGAATTGCAAATACGGCAACCCCAATCTCAACGAAAACCGCATCTTAAAACGGTACCGTGACACCCGATCCCGCGAAATCTTTGAGGCTTCAGTTGTAGGCAATAAGAGGAAGGGATGCGTGAGTTCGCCTTCCGTGGCATTCTTTGAGCGGGAGATTGAGCATCTGGCCAGGTGAAAAGAATGTTTGTTTGTTTTATCGCCTTTTATATCCGACGCCGCTCTTTAGGCTTTGATTATCTTGCTTTTCTTTCTCGCGCCGGCGTATGATCACGTTGTTTCCTTCTTCTATTTATTGCCATCTCTTAATAAAATTTCACCAGTTGCTCGTCAGTGCGCGTGTCTGTTTGCCCTCTCACTGTCCGAGTTTCTCGCGGTGTTTCCTAAGGTGTCATGTGTACAAAACTAGCCCAAAGACAAGCTTTAGGGCATTGGCACAGTTTTTCTTTTCCTTCAATGAACTCAGCAATTTTATGGACACTTGTTTGTGGTGTATATCTGCATTCTACAGATGTTTTGTATGTCTGATATGCTGTAAGCCCGATGTGGGGCTGTTTGCAACACTAATATTTTGTTGGATCCTTCCCCCCCCCCCTTGTAATTTCCTTGGCCTTGTGGGTATTTAAACAAACAACTAAATAATAAAACAATAAATAAATAAATAAATAATTGAAAAATAAAAAATTCATTGTTAAATAAATGCAAAAACAACTAAATAAATTAAAATATAACTCGGGCAAACAGCGCCAGGTTCCAGAAATATCAGGGGTGTTCGTCAAGTCAGTACCACAACGACGTGAACTCCTGTGACGTTTCTCCGTTATTTTCAATACGTCATCCGTGTTGTTTATTTTTTTTGCTTTTTTGACCGGATAGTTGCGTGCAGAATGTTACTGCCAATAGCTAGCATTAAACGGGTAGTTTTTAACTTCCCATTCTCTATGTTCTCTCCAATTGTCGCGTGTTTCTTACACGAATACGAGCATTAGTGATTTCGTTAATCATTTGGACCACTCTGAGATTTCTATTTTTAATTAGGCAGTTGATATGGCAGTACTCGTGGTCTCTCTAGTGTGGTTATAAGTTTGATGTTTTGTTAGGTTCGAATTGTTCGAGATGTTTTTATTTTACCGTTAGTGCTGTTTAGGTGAGAAATCATTATTCGGAGCTTCTATAATGACGACATCATTCCGTAAAACAGCAATTTGTTTTCGAGCGACACTCTGAATTTCCCGTCGTTTCTCACAGGGTGCACGTTGAAACTGCTTGTCTCTAGTATCCTAATTCTTTCAGTTTAAGGCCAAAAATTATTCTTGCGATAATTAAGGAGGCTCCGTGAAGTATAAGTATCACAGGAATGCTTCACGGAACCTCCGTATGTCGTACAATACTGTAATTGCTAAGTAAATGAATTCAATTAAAACTTTCCGTCCTAGTTGGCTTTTTATGCCCCTTTTATTATCTCTCTTTTAGAGAAGATTGCACAATTCTTAATTTACTCTTTTTGCAAATACAAACGCCATATCGCGTCCACTGCTGCGAGAGTGTATTTCAAATGGTCCTGGACTCAGGCTCCCCTACCTGTTTCTCTCCATCTTCTGCATTCAAGTCTCCCTAAGCATTCACGTCATCAAGTAGAAAAAATGCGACAATATGCGTGCTACACCCCTTTATTTGGGAACGGTTCACTTATGCTGTCACCATGGTGGCATGGTCGTATGCCAGTTTCCACCGTGACGACTTCACTATTGAGTGGCCCTCTTACTTCATGCGCAATAAACTTTCCTAACTCACTCAGGGCCGATACAACGAAACTCATAAGTCTGGGCCTGATGCTCCTGCTGGAGTAATTTCACTAGGCCGAGTTGGTATCGATTCAGTGCGTCAAAACGACTCAAAAAACCATGTACCAGAAAAACAAGCAGGCGTCGTGCATCCTTAGTACTTTTTTTGTTGATAGTTTTCTGCAGTTTAGAGAGAACAGATAGTGTTCTGTTATTAGAAGAAGAATTTTGGTATCGATTGGTCTTTTTTATAACCAAAAATACTTTCCCCAAACTACAAAGATAAAGCGAAAAGTGCGGACACTTTGGGAAGCAATATTTATTTAAACGACGGCAAATATATGGGTAACCAGACTTTAAACTTATAGCTGTGGTTTAACGATATATGTGAAAAAGCGCTGATAAAAGCCCACAAATAATTCCTATATAACAAAAGGACTACCATTCATTGGATGCTTATTCTGAAATTGGTTCTGTGGCATGTACTCCATCGATGTGACTGTTGTAATTTAGTTTTAAAAAGTAATTACAATCTTTTACAAATTCCGAAAAAAACATTTAGATTATGCAGTCAACGATGTTGACTTCATATGATAGCCCTTGCTGGATTCGCCTTTGTGTTGAGCCGGCGCACGTGTCACATGATGTGATCAAAACTTGCTCTCACTGCGAAGGAACACAACTTATAAGAGGGAGCGACAAACCCATATTGATGAGCATAAATGCTGATGGCAGGACACTGGCCTGGTAGAGGAAATCTTCACTCTATATCCTATATTTATGTCCTACCAGAGAAGTAATTTTTTTATATCTGCAATAACCCGATGTAATGAAGAATCAGCAAAAGGTCAAGACATCAGGTACAAAAGAGACTTTCAACTACATCTGGAAAACCGTTATAAGGCTTCTTACATTATCTACGAAACGGCTTATAATCTTTCAGAAGATACCATTTTTATGGAGATCCCTTTAGGCGGGAACCATGTTGCAGGATACGTTTTAACTAACCGTATGGCACGACTACCGTTATTTCGAATAATACGTTATGTAGGAAGATAACTGATAGAGAGCGCTGAAAAACAAAAATGAAAGTGTACCCACCTTGCCTGCCTGTTGGCAGGGCACACCAGGTGGACCAGGAGGACCGGGTGGACCTCGAGGACCCGGAAGACTCCTCCTTCGACGACTAGAAGCGGCGACCTCGGTGGGCTGAAAATGTGTGACAAAAACAACCACTAATCTACAGGATTTCCAGAAACCGCTATGTACCGGGCAGAACCACGTACCAAAAAAAAACGCACGAAGTTACAACATTGGTGGGTTGTCACGATGGAAGGGGCGTTGTTGTCAGTAGGTAATTTATTAAGGTTCTACAAGCTACAACTTCCCTGGTAGATCATTTATGCGACGCCTACAGGAAGATAGCAAGCAACAGCTTTCGAGTTGTCCTGCGAAGTATTGTTTTCCTGTTTTTATCTTTGCAAGTTCGACGCTATTCATTAGTTAAAAGTTAGAACACTCGTGTCTCATTCTGTCGTTCAAATGAATCGTGGAACTTCATATTACGAGAACTGGAGTCCTTAATGAGTAACATATATATGATAGTATGCCCTCTTTAAATGACACAGAGGTGTTTAAATGAAGCTAGAGTGAGTATTTGCGATAGCACAGCAGCATTCGCTGTCACTTGCAGCGTGGATGCAAACATTATTAGAAATTTTGTCGGTTCGGGTAGAAACACACTGCTGGCAGGGCAGCATGAACTACTTATGGGCATGGGTAGCTGGTAAATTTCCTGTAAATGTAAAAACTCATTTTCAACATTTTTTGAGATATTTTCTCTGAAACAACAAAATCTAAAAGCGCTTTCACGGGAACAAAAAACTACCTTGAAGTAGTTTGGCACGTTTGTACTGTTACAGGATATATTTCTCAGTTTTATATTTCTTCAAAATTGCTTACTGTCGTGTTTGGCATTACTAAACATATTAAATGCAGTAGTAATCGCAAGTTGCTGGTTTCCGGTTAGTTGGTGCAAGGGCCTGAACAAGCACTCGTAATGCCGTCGTGTTGGCGCAGCCACCAGTTATTTCATTCTTATACCATAGGATTGTTCCTATTTGGTATTTTCGGTTTAAGGCTGGAATACTTGCGTACAGCGAATTAACAGTGACGTGTAAAACATTTTGGAATTATGCGAAACTGTATCTTCGTTGAGACGTACTTGCGCTGCCTCTCGCTCAGGTGGAATATGTTTTTTTGGGGGTTGCGACAGGATCGTTGTGCATGAGCGTGGAAGACTTCGTTCGATTATAGTATCGCTCTTGCAACGGAGCACCGCCGGCTATCCATTCTACCTTTTGGGCACCGTCTTTTCCGCAGTTACATTTCAAGTGCATCCACAACCTGTCTTTCGTATGTTTGTGTGGCTGTTACATCGTTAAGTAGCGCTTGAAACTGGACGACAGCAGAGAAGACACACACGACGGCGCTAACTCGCAACTGAGTTTATTACGCCAAAACACAAATATATACTCAGAATGAACACGTGCCCTGGTCAGCCCCTGGAAAGTGCGGTTGGATAAACACAAGATGACAAAGGTTACAGGATTACGATTCGATAAACACAAGATTACAATGGTCACTATAAACGCGCAACCCACCAAACGCCCAAAGTAATGCATTTGATAAGAAAAGAAATTCATTTTCATTTAATGCCACCGACGCGTGGCTGACACACTTTTCATCATTCTGTCTTATATAGTAAGCTTCAATTATATCTTGTGTCAATTGGAGGTTGTGCCGCCACAGCACGCTGCTGTTCTCAAATAGTGAACACATTGCGCTATTGTAAGTACATTGTACTCTTGTGTTTATCGAATCGTAATCCTGTAACCTTTTACTCTTGTTTTTATCAAACCGCATTTTCGAGGGGTTGAACTGGGCACGTGTTCATGCTGGGTATATATTTGTGCTTATGCGTAATAAAATCAGTTACGAGCTAGCACCGTGGTGTGTGTCTTCTCTGCTGTCGTCCAGATTCAATCGCTACTTAACGATGTATTAACACCAACTAGCCCAACTGTCAATTTTACTGGGTGGCTAGTGTGTGGTTGCGTTAGCCTATGCAGCCTCCATAAGCGGACGCTGTTATTTTCATCATTATATGGGGTGTGATTTCGTGCCAAAAACGCTACGCAAACTTCCATTTCTACCAGTTTTTTTTTACTTTAATCGCAAGGTAGCCTAATATATACACGCTTCACTGTTACCCAACACATGTGTTCGGTTACATCGAGTTTTATTGTATTTGTTTCACGAAAGTTCAATCACCAAAGTTTTTTAAAATAGCATCTTAGAAAAGAACATTCAATTTTTTTAAATCTGGAGGTCACCTAAAAACTTCAGGCCCCAATATTTGCTTTAGCGTGCCTACACACTGCGCCATTTTCAAAGTTTTATGTATTTTGCAAAGCATGAAGGAGGAGGAAAAAGGTACTTTTGAGGCCTGACAAGCTCTCGCCAGTTTAAATTAGGACAACGTTGTAATCGACATAAAAAGTTTCTGGCCATTAAAATGGCTTCTGCAAGCTTCGGCAACTGTGCTAGATTCAAAGTTCCGCACAAACTCGCCAAGGTGCTAAAAATAGCTGTTAGCTGTTTTACACCCCATGCACTTTTTTGAGCAGTAAAAGCCACCTTACAACAAAATCTGATCCTCATGCTTTTGATCTAATCCGAAAATTAAAACCACAATTTGAGCAATAGTCGCAGAGGTCATTACGAAGGAAGTAAAGAAACTACTCGTTGCTAGGTAGGATCCAACCAACTGCGACCCATGATATGCCTTTGTTTAGAAATAGCAGCATCTTGCTGTTCGGCCCCTAAAGTTTTCTAAGGTTAGGCTCTTGAGACGTTCTGGTGTTTTATTGCCATAAAATTGTTGTAATCCTAATGATCAACCCACAATAGATCAGAATACACTTTACGTCCTGTATTCAAGCACGCTAGGACCTTTTCATTGAAAAGCTACGTCCTTTCCGCAGTGCGTGTTTCATTTATTAATAACAATTGGCCCTAAAGTATTTGGCAATAAAGCTCCACACTTAGCCCGTAGGCCTTACAACTCTCTTTGCGATCTAAATGGACGCTACACAGCGCTGCATTATCCGCAGAGCACAAGAACATTTTTGCCGCGTTCGGCTGTAGCAACCGTTCAGCAGACATTTCATTCACTGCAGCAGGCATTTTGGAGACCACTGTTTTTCTACCTAGGTTTCGGGGAGTGCAGAAAAGGTAATCTCAATTTCAAGGATGATATAACCCGTATTGGGGAGTTAAGTACCGTTTTACTGTACTGTTCGAGCCCCCATTTGCTGTCCTGGTACCCATTTGTAAGGAAGTCAGAATGGCATTATTCATAAGCAAACATCACTTCAGTGCAAATATTCACCCCACTTTCTAGAATGTAGGCTATTCAAAGCAAAGATAATCATCCGTCATTCAATATTCCTATAACAAGTGTGGGATTCAAAAAGCCTACACTAATTTTTGGGGGGAGTGCCATGCCGCTGGGTGAAGACTACCAGGCTTTGACAGTACCAGTGACATTAATCGGGTGCAGAGGAGCGATCTAAAGGGTAACTGAGGTTAAGTTACTTAGGACACGTTTTTAATATTTTTCACAATAGCAATTCTGAAACATATTACAAAGATATCTTGAAAGAGATTATAAAATCTCTTTAAAAATGTCAGAGCTCCATCATCATCGACTGCCCACGGCCTTCGGCGGCGAGCCAGACTTTAATGGCCTTCGGCAAATAGCCCTTGGCTAGCACCATCATCGTCATGCCTCCTGCCCTATAAGCGCACGCATTGCTTCTTCCTTTTCAATAGCTTCCACTAGACCTTCCATTTAGCCCAGACCCCAATGGTCGCTTCTGTCCTCCCTTGACGGTTGAGTCTCGTTCCTGGAGATCGACGAATCACACACTGATATTACCTCAAATCCACTTCATGGGCAATCATAAACCAATTCTTTTCCCAGGAGATTTTCGCATGGTTGTCATTGAAATCTTTAGATTACATGCGACCGTTTTGCTAGATATAACCGCTTGTTAGTTACCATAGTAAATCTCTAAGTTTGATCATTACAACCGTTTCTTGTGCAAAGCGGCCACAAAGAATTTTTGTAATTCTTGTTTAGGCTGCCTATTTTTGACACAGCTGTTTTTAATAACCTCGCATTAAGAAACGATTTCATTTTTTTTATTCTGCTAAGTATTACACGTGATTGCTTGTGTTTTTAACCGCATTGTATTCTGTGAAATGTAAACTGGAAGACAGAGAAAATTTCAAAAATGACTTGCCGCAAGAGTGACATCGCCCGGCAAGCCAGGAATCCCAGGTAAACCTGGAGGACCTGGTTCTCCTCTTTCACCCTGTAATAAAACGTGTTACCAATATTTTGAGACTGCCAGTTTCAATTTATTGTGCGTAGTTCCCATTACTCAGCGACAGTGAACGTATTCGGATTCATCGACACTCATCAGGGTGTTGTGGCGTTAGGGCCATCGTGTTAGCTCTTAAATTTACACCACACTGCATCAGGAAATGCATCTATTGCGGGATTGCTTGCACGTTGCTTGAACGTAGATGTGACAAAATATATAAACATCAACGTTTTCTATAGCCTCGGAATTTGCTTAACAAATGAAACCATGGTCCACAAAAACTTTTATCCTTGCGAGCACCTTAAGTGCCCACCAGTTACGCACCTTCATTGCTTCATTACAAATTTAAACGCGACTTAACACCTTATTTTTTTGTTGTACCACCATAATGGGCATATTTGTTGTACATTTATTGCTCCCTACCTTATGTTTTGTTATGTGACTTCATGTGAGGTGCGAATAGTATGCCTAATTGTAACACCTAAAAGTTCCCTATTGGTTGCCGCTGTCGAGACCAAGTACTGTCTCGGCGCACGGCTGGGGGCGAGAAGCCCCTAAGGGCCCGTTCAGTTGGCAATACGAGGTGGTTCTAGTCGTGGAGCCTACTGCATAAAACAAAAGAATTCCAGCGTCAAATGATTGTTGGTTAAGACTAATAAAGTTTACAACCAGCTTGATGAAGAATAAAGCCCTTAAAACGTGTACATGCGGTGTAGAACTGGTAACAAGGCCGAGACAGACACCCCTTGTCATACGCGCTTTGTGATCGACTGCTGACATTTCATTCAATTTCGGTACAAAGGGGCGTATGACGAGCCGCGACTCTCTCGGCCCTGGTACCAGTTTTATGGTGCATGTAGACCTTTTAAGCGGTGTATTGTCCATCAAGCCTGTTGCAAATTTTATAACTGTTACCCAACAACCATTTGATGAAGAATTTTTTTGTTTGTTTTAAGCAGTAGGCTCCACGGCTAGAACCACCTCGTACTGTCAACTGGGCGGCTGCTTAGAGGCCCTCGGCCCCATCCATGGTCAAAGATGGTACTTGGTTTTGGCAGCCGCCACCAAATAGGGGCATTTTAAGCGTCTTTATTGCACACATTGTTTTTTCGTACGTATGTGCGTCAATTTAGGTAAGCCAGTTGAATATACAAAAACCTTTCAAATGTTTACGTTGCCAGGACTAGACCACTCACGCGATTTGAGAGACTCATTGTGGTCTCCGCACAAGTTTGTACAGCGTGTTATTCTTCCGTATGAATATCCCTAAAAAAATCTTTGCCAAAGATCGCCAATAAACTCAGGAACTGAAAAATGGCGATTCTTATATTACTGCATATTACTTAAGCAGCTACCTGTTTCAACTATCTTGATTTTGGTACAGAAATATTTTCAATTATGCAAGATGTCCCAGCTATCATGCACCAACATTTTTTTAAAGAAAGCAAAAGCGTTACTCCAAGAAAATCTAGGGCGCAATGTTTCCAGTGCTGTCATATATCGGCCAGTAGTTCTGTAGTTAATGACATCAAATTAATTGTTACTATTATCTAACTCGAGAAGAACAATCCTAATTATTAAACTGTCAACAAGGCAATTGTTGATACCCGCGAGAGGTTTCTAACTCGGGTCTTTTCAGCGACGAACTAATTGCATACTTATTTATTCAGGCTCATAACTGGAAACCCCGCAAAATATAAAAAATACCACGCGACGGCGTTCCCGCCTCCGTCGTAAAGCAATGTCATCGAACAGGCTGCCTCCTAGTTAGCCAGACTGAAATAAAGAACAGAAAGACAAGAAATTGTGCCCGAGTTTGTGCCTTATCTGCCGCAAGAGCACCACGAAACTTGCTGTTTCTGCTCTTTCTATGCATGAACATTATCAAGGTGATGCGCTGTCTCTTCGAGAGTGTGACAGGCAAGGCAGATGCTTTCAATCAGCCAATTTGAGGGCGCAGGTTTATGCAGCACTTTGGAGCGCCGTCACGCGGTATTTTTCATATTTCGCAGGCTGTCTTTACCAGCCAAAATAAATGATTAAGCAATTCATTCGTCGCTGAAAATAACGTGGTGAGATACCTCTCGTGGGTACTTAAAAGTGTCTCATTGACACTGATGATTAGGAGAGTACTTGTCGAGATGGATAATCATTACAAATTATTAGATCTTATTGCAAACACATTACTGGTCGATACTTCACAGTACAGGTAACAATATGGACTTGTTTTTTTTTAAGTAACCCTATTGCTCTTTTTAAAAACCTTGGGGAATGATAGCCGGGGCATCCTGTATACGCTTAGCCCTATACTGGGCCGAACAAGAATATTGTGCTGATGGCTCGCGGGTGGTATCGTGCATTTCGATTTAAATATAAGCGCGCAAAACCTAAATATACTCAATATCATTCCGCGCCCGCTTGGCCCCAAGGGCTTTCCGTGATGAATGCTAAACATGATCGACGACTTTCCGAGTCGCTCATTTTCGAAAATAAAATTGAAAATATGATTGTCCCCCCGGTAATTCTGCAACACAGCAGCTATTTGTCTGTTAGGTGTAAAATGCAACCACAGTTACGATTGTTGGATTGTTTTTACATACCAGACGTATCGAATGGACGCTAGATTGCTTGGGCATATGTTAATCAAAAATGTTTACGTAATTACATTTAAAGGCATGCAGTCCTAGCGATCACGCAGAATATTTAGCTTGTTACAGCTTGCATAGCCGGAATAATGGAAATAGTGAATCACCAGTGCGTAAGAATGGATTAAAATTTGGTGGGATCAGTAATAAAACGCAGCTGGTGTAGCAAGGCATGGTAAGAAAATTCCACTTCAATGGAAGAGCGCCTAAGTCATTGAATTCCCGGAACACGAATATGTGTGTGCGTGCGTGCGTGCGTGCGTGCCTGCGTGTGCGTGCGCGTGCGCGTGCGTGTGTGTGTGTGTGTGTGTGTGTGTGTGTGTGTGTGTGTGTGTGTGTGTGTGTGTGTGTGTGTGTGTGTGTGTGTGTGTGTGTGTGTCTGTGTGTTTGTGCGTGCATGCGTGCGTGCGTGCGTGCGTGCACGCGCGTGTGCGTGTGGGTGTGCGTGTGCGTGTGCGTGCGCGTGTGCGTGCGCGTGTGCGTGTGTGTGTGTGAGAGAGAGAGAAAGAGAGTCAGCAAGCACCCACACGCTGCCAAAAACTTTAAAACTAGACATTTGTGATGGCTCTTACGCCACTCAAGAATATTCGCCCAAATTCGCGTACCAAAGCTCGCTTAAAAAATATTCAAAACAAAAAAGAATACCCGCTAAATATGAAGGTCTCGTTTCTAATTGTTTTCAATGTCAATTCCCGGTAAAGTGCGTCGGGCCTATACTTGTGATGTACTATTATGAGCAATATGAAAGGGAACACGGGAACGCCTAGAAAACACCCTCAGACCGAGCTATGCGTTATACGCAGCGGCCGCCATCGGAAACAAAGTGGAAAGAGGGACGCTGTTCTAACAACTGTTCCCATTCCCGCCGTGCGTCTTATCGGCTGCCCGACGATACCATATTATCGGCGAAATGACGTAAGCTGCTGCTTTGCAAAAATCCCAGCGTGGTGGGTGTGCCAACAGTTAGTGGAAGAGCGCCCTCCTTTCCCACTTTGATTTTCACAGCGCCATCCGCGTATCGCTCCGAGTCTGTTCCGAGGCTGTTTGCCACGTGTTCCCGTGTTCCCTTTCATAAAGCTCATAATAGTACATAACGTGGTAGCAGCTAACACCATTCGATGAAATCTTGTTAACAGTATTGACTAACGGGGACTGAAGAGCCAACGGTTGGGGCCAGAATGATTGAATATTCTGTGCGTGTTTTTTTTTTTCAGCGTGAGGTAAGGTTCCTTATGTTGCACCTATGACTTGTGGAGTACATGTCACAAGAATAGTGATACCTCATGTGCAAAAGGTTCCCAAAGGACGCTTTAAAATGTATGGCATGTTTTATATGCTCTTTACGCGTATTTTGAGCCGTGTTTTCCTCTAAAACAACACAAGTGATCTTACTGCAGGTAGCAAACCAGCAGCGCGAATAGATGTTGGCATAGCCAACTAAAGCCGTCGAATCACTTCTAAGTGCTCCCAGCTAATTCTACGATACTGCAATTGAATTGAAAGGGGATTTCTTATTCGAGGTGTTGGTACGGTAGACAAAGACTGTTTTTAGAAAAATTGTCGTCCTGTGTGATGAGATATGACGGATTAGCTAAGCTGATGATTAGGTCATAACGACTCTAGGAGAGTGCTTCCCTAGGCGTAACCGCCAGTCGATCCACCTTTCCAGGCGAACGAAGCGCTTGCTATTTGGGTAATTTTTATTACCGTTTCACGCAATACAGGAGCAACAAGTGCTCCAGGATTTCTCAATCCACTCTTCTAGAGCTGCTCTTTGGTTCTCAAGAAGGATAGAATGACCGACATTTTAGACGTATCTGCATGCGCGTATACAGTTGTTTTCTATGCCATAAGACAGATTGTGACGAAGTACTTTCTCTCGGGTCCAAACATTCGCCACTGATAACTTTATAACCCCCAGCTACAGCTGCTCTTTCATCTGGCATAGAATCTAAGAGACAAGGACTTTATTTACGGTCAGCCTAAAACGAATTCGCATTGTTTTGCCAGATGTACAATGGCCAGCTTGTCAATGAGGGCCTCCGACGCCAATCAAACCCGCCATTTAAGAGGATAGGATTATGGTAATGATGGGACAGTTGGGTGGCGGGACAGAAGATGTGCTCCTCATTTTTGTACGTGCAGGGGCAATTGAAACAGTATGCGTCTGAGCAATAACCCTGGAGGTAGAGACATGCCAGAGTAATGATGGTGTTCAGCGGGATAGCCCGCATGGTATGTACTTGCGCCCTGGATGGGGAAGTGTGGGGTAGCTTAAACGTCTGTAGCGACTGCCGCACGTGTTGTTAGTATTGTTTGAGTGTCTTTTTGTAGACATATGCCTCGTGGGCCATCGGCGGGAAAGGCCGAAGGATCGCAGGCACCCGGATAGTCATCTCGCTTCTAAACTGAATTCTGGCGATCCATGTGTCACCTGCACTCACACCAAAGTGATGGAGGCACGCGAGAAGAGCAACAGGGTTATAGCGCGGTCGTCACGGACGTTTTCGGGAAGATGGTTGTGCGGAAGAGCTCGAATCGCCGCCATACCATCAGAGCAAATGTGATAGCGGTGAGAAAGGCGCTAGGAATTTAGTTCTCTGGTAGCGTTAACAATCCCACCAGTTCGAAGACACCTGGTGAAATAGGATGCGTGCAAGGGCCTCCTGTGGAGGTGACTGCGGCCTCAGTTAGGCCGGACATAATAGCCCAAGCAGTGCAGCCACAAATAGGGTTATATGCCGCGCCAATACAGCATGTGACAGTGTCTGGAAAGGAGAAGTCGTGGTAGTGGGCGCGAGCTTGCCGTCTGCCCTCGGGAAGGTAGGGGAAACTTGGAAGAGGTAATTGGAGGTTCGTCCGGAACAATATTGTGTACACAGACACACATTTTAAGGTTTCAATGTGCTCTTAACACACATTCCAAAGCGGTCCTACATTTTCCAATACACGCCTTTACATTGAAAATGTACGCCACGGGTCGGTTTATTCGCCTTCCCAATTTTTGGTGCCTCCATAGGAATAACGGCCCATCGACATTCTGCCCATCGACTTTCTGCTACCACGGCCCCACAACGACCTGCCGCGGTGACTGAGTGGCCGTGGAGTTGTGCTGTTGAACCCAAGGACGCGTGTTCAATTCCCGGACGCGGCGGCCCCTTTTCTGATGGAAGCGAAAAGCGACAACCCCCATGTGTTCAAGATTTTGGGGAACGTTAAAGGTCCTAAGCTGGTCGAAATTAATCCGGAGCTATCCCCTACGGCGGGCTTCATTGCCTGTGTAGCATCAGCGCTCCAAATTCCACAATCAATCACTGAGAAAATATTCGTTGCCTGTTTTATATGCATTCTTATGCAGCATAAATGCCCACAACAGAGCATATATTGTTAAGACAACTGTTTTACTCGTCTCGTCAATATCGCGTCTTATGACAAGCTTCTCCTTGTGTGTTTCTAAATACCTTCACTTATTCATGCTCTGTTCTACAGCGAAGCTGTATTTTCCTCGCTTTCCGCATATAGCGTGCGAGGATAAAAGGGGAAGGCGGAAAAGTTTTTACGCCCGCGAGCTCAAGTTTTGTGTTTCCTTTTTGAAGGGCTCCTCGTGTGACGTTCTTTCGGGTGTTTTTCTCGCAAATTTGGATTGCTTCCGAACCGATATTTTGCCCGGTATCTTCCATGTCCAAGCAAGCGCACATCGGCGGTTGCCGGATATAGGTGCACGGGTGGGAGATGAAGAGGACAGCGTGCCCGCCAACCAGGCTTTTTGCTCTTCTGGTGGCGTTCCTGTTTTTCTGGTGAGAGATTCAAACGTTGACGTCTCACGGGCAAATGCGACCGGAGTGCTCTTCTCCCTGTCCAAGCGCTTCGAATCGGTATGTTATACAAACAATAGGACGCCTAAGACGAGGGAGGGAAACATAGGGCCTTTTGTTTATCCATTATTATAAAACTCTACTCCTTTGAAGTTCGATTCAGCTAATCGGCTCGGAAGTCTGTTGCATCACAAAATACAAACAGTGTTTTATTTCTTTCCCTCCATGGCCTTCGCCCAGCTTCGCTGGTTACCCCTTAGAGAAAGGGCACAGAATATTATATTTGGTGCAACTATAAGTGATATGAAAACACCTTTATAAGGGGATATGTTGTATACAAGAAGGTATTGTTTCGATCACTAACTTAAATATAAAACTTAGAACAAATCTGCAGTATTAAAACATTGCGCATCCTAGAGGGACCTTGTTTACTAACTGACCAACTTCCCCGCGCCTGGTAACCTTCATGAAATTAAAAATACTCTTTGTAATTGTTTCTCTTACCCGTTTTCGTAATGTGCGCTATATGCAATACAGCGTCCGGATACTGCCTTTAAATAAGTGTACTTTTAATAGGGAAGGACTTACCGGAGCACCAGGCAACCCTGGTATGCCATCTAAACCAGGAGGACCAGGAAGGCCTGGCTCACCCTGTAATAACAAAGATGAAAAACGAATAGAACATAAAATATCGTAACTGAGATACAGTGCATTAGTTATGAGCATTTGTGCTTCCCAGGTTAGGTACCCTTCACTTCGTTAAGTTTGCACCTCCAGTGTGACGTTCAGGTAGGGTGAAGTTAATGCATCTTCACAACGCACAAATAATGGGACAAAGGGGAGGATTACACTGGACAAGCGCTGAACCAAAACTCTTTTTTTTTTTTTGAAGAGACACAAATATAGAGCCACCGAAGGTATAAAACAAAGATAAAAACATGACATATGAACCCATTAAGAGCAACTGCAAGGGTGCATGTTCTCTGGTACCGCTCTCAACAAGATACCCAAAATGCGTATCTGAAAGCTACAAAGACGTCGCGCTAGCACAGGAGTCAAGCATTTTCCGAATTTTATACGCTTCCACTACTTCCGTCGCCTTTTGGTCACCGTGCCGGAACATTACTGTTATATCATGAAGGAAAGGCATACAGCCACAATCATTGCAATGGGTGGAAAGATGGCCTGAAGGCACTCCCTTAAGTGAACTGTTATGCTCCCGCAAACGAACATTAAAGCAGCGGCCTGCTTGGCCAACGTAAAAGCGACCAAATTTGAGGGCAATGCGATAGACCACACGTGATCTACAAGGAACAAATTATTTTTCATGTTTGCCACTACAGCCATCTGCTCGGCCATTTGTACTAATACTCTTTTCGATGGCGGAACACATGCTGTTAACAATATAATAATAATAATCAATCAATCAATCAATAAATCAATCAATCCATCAATCATGTTTATTTACGTACCCAGGAACAGCTAGAGGCCTGAGTGCTGGCGCACGGATAGTTACATGAAAACAAAATACAAGAAACGTATTGCAAGAAACAAACAAGCGACAAGAGACACACAAATTGAGGTAGTGAAAATGACAGAAATAAAGCACAGGTGGAGCCTGGGTACAGGTAAAAGGATAAAAAACGAAGATACCTTTGTTGCTCTGCTTATTGTAAAGACCACACAACAAGCAGAGCAACAAAGTTTGACAGAAATATAGCAAAAACAACGGCAAGAGCGTAGAGACAAATGATAAGAGCAACAAATGACAGTAAACAGTTTGAAAAATAGCCAACAATCAGTTGGCAAGACACAACCACACAGAAACCAAATTCAAGAAGAGAAAAAATAATAATAATATAATAAAGCTTCTTTCAATGTTTACATACATGATGTATATATTGACACGAGGCACCGACAGGCGATAACAAACTATGTGGTCATGGGGGGATTTGCCACAGATTAAACGAACGGGGATTGTGCGACGAGTTCCCGTGGAAGAAGAGGACGAGGTGTGATGATTGTGCTTCCCTCAGTGTGTACCAGCGGCACCCAGCCTCTTGCGTTTTGAGGATTGCAAATACAATTGCTACGGCATCCTCGCCTCGTAACATCTTGTGGCGGAGGTGCGGGACCTTCTGAGAAGACGGAGCTTCGCAGCGGTCGCCAAATTTCATTCACCGAGCTTCGCTCAGACGACCCAGCGGCTACTGCAGCCATGACAACCCCGCATCGCAACGAGGCCCCAGCGGCTACTGCCCCTTTGACAAGCCCCCACATCATTTTTTCGCACCCCCGGGACCCTCCCTTCTTCTATGGCAGGGCTGACGAGGATGTGGAAGACTGGATCATGATGTACTAGCGCGTCAGTGGCCACAACCGCTGGGATCAGACCATCATGCTCGCCAACCTGTCTTTCTGCCTCAAAGGTACGGCCCAAACATGGTTTCGTACGAACGAGGCACGCCTCACCAGCTGGGACGTTGTCAAAGAAGACCTCAAGGCCATTTTCGGGACATCTGCTAGTGGGCAGCTCACAGCAAAAACCAATCCCGCTTCTCGCGTGCAGAGCCCCACTGAGTCCTACGTCGGGTACATCCTCGACATACTGGGCCTTTGTCAAAAAGTTGACCGACAAATGTCCGAGGAAGACAAAGTGCGACACGTTTTGAAGGGGATAGCGGACGACGCGTTCAACCTCCTGGTTTTTAAGAACTGTGACAAAGTAGACGGAATTATCGCCGAATGTCGCCGCTTTGAGAAGGCGAAAAGCCGGCGCATCGTTCATTTCACACGACTTCCGAACACGGCCGCGACCTCGTCGTGCTCTGATAACGTATTGCCAACACCAGCTCAGTTCCCTCCCACAGGAACAGCACCGACTTCCAAGAATGTGACCAGAATAGTGCGTCGTGAACTCTGGTCTCTGGCTCTGCTCTGAACTCTGGCTCTGCTATGGGTGCGAAGTTTGCGACGAAGCGCCGCTAGTACACGCATAGTCCGAGAAATCTTCGCACGCCCTTCTTGTCTTTCGGCCTTGGGAATTTCGCTATGGCAGACGTTTTCACCGGGTCAGGCAGGACTCCCGCGGCGTTCATGACGTGGCCCAAAAACGTGAGCTCGTACGCGAATCGCCACTTTTCAGGCTTCAGTATTAACCCCGACGTACGAATAGCTTCGAGTACAGACTCCAACCTTGCAAGGCGTTCGTCGAATGTCCGGGCGATACCACAACGTCGTGGAGGTATACGAGGCAGGTGTGCGCCTTCAGGCCAGCTAGCACAGTGTACATGTCTCTTTGAAACGTTGCTGGTTCCGTGCATAGCCTAAACAGCATCACCTTCAACCCGTATAGGCCGTCCGGGGTTACGAATGCAGTCTTCTCTCGGTCTCTCTCGTCCGCTTCAATTTACCCGTAGCCTGTCTTCAAATGCATCGAAAAGAAGTACTTTCCGTGGCAGAGGTTGTCGAGGGCGCCGCCTATTCCTGGCAGGTTGTACACGTACTTTTCGTAATCTGGTTCGGTCGCCGGTAGTCAAGCAGAAGCTTAATGTGCCATATTTTTTCTTCACGAGTACGACCGGCGCAGCCCAAAGAATTTTGGTAGCTGTATAATGTCGTCGCTAAGCATGTCGTCGACTTGCGTCCGGATGGCTCCCCGCTCGTGTGAAGACACACGGTACGGTGACTGTCGGGTAGGTCGGGCTGCATCTTCGGTTATAATTTGGGGTTTCTCTAACGGTTTCTGACGTAATTTTGAGTTCGACGAAAAACAATCTCTGTAGCGACTCAGCAAATTCAGTAATTTGTTCCGTTCTTCTGGCGGTAACGCTGGATTCACGTAGAAGGGAATCAGCAGCTTGAAGGTATCTTCCGGTGCGCTTTCAAAGTCGGCGACTGCGACCAGGTTACTTGCTTCTTGCGTTTCTCTGAGGAACGCAATTGCAGCGCCCCTGTTTAAGTGCTGGTACTCCTAGGTTAAATTAGTGGGCAAAACGTGGGATTTGCGTTAACATCGCAATGGATCGTGCGACGGAGACACCACGGTCGAGAAGCAAACTTTTGTCACCCTCTACGATAGCAATGACGTCAAGGACAGCATCTTCTGAGTAAACAGTGATCACCAAGCTTGCGCGCGGTGGCAGAGTGACATCATCATCGGCGATGCTTACACCAGCATGGTGCTCTGGTTTCGGTTGCGGCATAATGAAGTGATCGCAGAAAAAAGTTATCGACTTGGTCTGCAGATCAATCATTGCACCGTTTTCCATCAAAAAGTTCATTCAAAGGATTACGTCGCGGGAGCAGTTGGGCAAAATGACCAACGTAGGGTACGTGGGGCCGTCTAGGATGACGCGTGATGTGCACGTTCCACTTGGCGTTACGAGATGGCCTCATGCTGTGCGTATGTATGGACCGTCCCATCGTGTCGTAACTTTCTTCAGTTAAAACGCGAATGGTTATCGGCCATATACTGTTGGCTAAAACTACATAAATGGATCAAGTAAACAGGTTACGTATCATCGTTAACGTCTAGTAAGCTTTTTAAAGAACGTCTGATTAAACATAGTCTTAAACCAATAATGTGTATTTATATGGCCCGCACTACCATATTTCAACAGCAGGAAATTTTCTAATCATGGAAGCAGTACGCGAGGAGAATGACGACGTTCTCCCATTTCCTTGGCCTCGACTATTTTTAGCCAGCTTGTGTGTAACTACACTAAAGCAGCAACTGTTTGCAATTATATATTAAACAATGCGTAGCCACTATTCTTGGCTTTTGTCACTATGGCAGGGTTTACTAGCTAGGATTAAACGTTTCTAGGCATTTTTTTGTATGTCAAAATGCCCCTTTCTGAATGTTACTTTACAGGCCCACGATTCCACTCTGGTTATCCAGTGCGGTAATCATGCTTTAGAATTTGTCCCCCAAGTTACTTAGCAAGGCCACGAAATCAGCAAATCTGAGGGTACTGGGGTATTTTCCCTTACCCCCACCTGTTCCCAATCCAATGTTCTCAATACCCATTGAAAACATGCTGTGAATAACATTGTAAGGATTGTGTTCCCTTGTCTGACGACATTCCTTATAGGTATTTTACTGCTCTTCTAGGGAAGGACGATGGTACCTGTGGACCCATTGTATATATCTTCTAGTATTCTTACGTAATGCTCGTCTACACCCTGCATCCGCAACGCCACAATGACTGCCGAGGTTTCGACAGGGTCGAATGCTTTCCCCATCTATGAAGGCTGTATATAGCGATTGACGATACTCCGCGCATTTCTCGATCACCTGATTGATCGTGTGAATATGGTCCTTTGCTGAAAATCCTTTACGAAACCCTGCTTGATTTTACATCACCTGAAATCTAAGGTGGCAGAAATTCTGTTAGCAATTACCTTGGTAAGTACTTTGTAGACGACTGACAGTAAGCTGCTCCGCCTGTAATTGTTGAAGTCCTTCATGTCACCTTTCTTATGAATTATGATGACGTTCACGTCCTTTCATGATTCCGGTACACTCGCGGTCATTAGGCATTGCGGATATAGGTTTGCCAGTTTTTTCTAGTACAATTTCCCGGCCATCCTTCAAGAGGTCTCCTGTCAACTGATCCTCACCAGGCGCTTTGCCCCCTTTCATTTCTTTGAAAGCCTTCTTTACTTCTTCAGTCGTTACTGGTGGATTATGTATCCCCTCTGAACTGCTTCCTTGTAAGGTATTATCCTGGATGTCGTAGTTACCGCACAGATCTCTATAGGACTACTCGGCTACTATAACTACTTTATCCCTATTTGAGATGAGATTCCCTTGCTTGTCTTTTAAGGGCATACATCTCATTTTTCTCATGCCTAGACACCTCCTCACTCATTTTAGGTGGCCTCCTTTATTCACAGCTTGCTCAATCCTCTCCATAATATACTTCCGTATGTCACCTGTTTTACGCCTATTGATTAACTTCGAAAGCCCCGCTATTTCTATTCTGTCAGCAGCGGTGAATGTGGTCAGGCTTTACTGCTTCCACTAAATATTTAGTCTCCTGAGAACGTTTATCAGTCTAGCGATCGTACCTCCAACTTCTACTCCACACGCCGTGATAATGCGTGTAACGTTGTCGCTAGCTTCCTGCGTCGTAAACTCTGCTTCCTCGGTTAGATCTGAATATCGCTTGTGCAGTTCAATCCTGAATTCTTCAACTTTCCGTTTTACTCTAAGCTCATTGATCGGCTTCTTTCGTACTAGCTATTTACGGTTCCTTTTTAAATCTATCCTAATTCGACATGTTTCCACATGCAGGTCGCTACACCCCATCCGTCCAAGCACTTCCACATCCTGCCCGATGCCAGGGTTATAGCATAGCATGAAGTCTATTTCATTCTTATGCTCCCCATTCGGGCTCGTTCAAGTCCACCTGCGGCTTTCCCGTTTGCAAAAAAACGTATTCATGATGCCTAGATTATTCCGTTATGGGAGCTGTACTAAAAAGCCCCAAGCCCCTTCGGTTATTTCTACAAGCCAGACGATAGTTCTCAACTGCCTTGTCTGCTTGTTGCGTACTTTTGAAATGAAGCCTCCCAATACTACGGTATACTGTGTTTTTTCTTCACTCATTCCCCACAACACATTCTCATAGAAGCGTTCAACCAGCTGGTTGTCGTGGCTAGATGTAGGCGCGTAGCCGGCACCACCTTGATTTTTTACCTCTCATTAAGCCTAATTACAAGACCAGCTACCCTTTCGTTAATTCTATAGTATTCGTCTATGTTGCCAGCTATACTTTTAACTACAAATCTATCTCCCAGTTCTCTTGTGTCCACTAGACAACGGTACCATAGTACGCGTTCATTTTGCAGCACTGTAAAGGCTTCACCTGTCCTCCTTACCTCGCTAAGCCCTATTACACTCCATTTAATTCCCTCTATTACTCGCACAACACCTCTAGACCTGCCTCGCTAAATAAAGTTCTCGCGTTAAGCGTTGTCAATTTCAGATTAAAATTAAGGCATGTCCGGATACAGGTACTTTTAGCACCCCCGGCTGCGTCACAAGGTCTGACCGCCACCGTGGTCAGTTGCTGCGCAGCCACTGGATACTGAGGTTGCAAGATTAATTGGCGTAATCATGGGAGTTAGTGACCATTCCTACACCAGGGCGGCCAATGCTGCTCTGGTGAGGGCATGCATTACCGGCAATGGTCACCGGGATCATGCCGCGCCACAAGCTTCCTTCTGCAATTTCATTAACACGCGGATTTCTTTTATCCGGTGGGAATTGGGCAGCATTGGGATTCTAACCACGGCCCTTCTAGACTCGAGACGGATGCTCTACTCCTACACCTCCACTGCATCGCAACAGCATATATTGTTCGTAAAAACAACACCAACCCCTCATTTCGGAAACAAACATGCCGCAAAGCAGCCGATGTCTGGATTTTATGCATATGAAGTATTAAACCACGAACTCATGCTTTCTGAACTGCCTTTGTGTTTTCGTCATCATTTCTTAACCTAGTTTCAAATACGCATGCTTGAAGAGTTTTTAGAGCAGCTTCGGTAACACTAGAAACTTGCATTTGAGGTCAGCTGCCTCCGACGTTCATTCCGTCATTCGGAGGTAGCCTAACCCGCGCACACATGATCTGATGTTCTAGGGTTAAGAATAGAGAGTACTTGCTTCAAAAATACCTAAAATAGAAAATGGATGTATATTTCTTAATCTGACTAGAATTTTATTTTTCAAAGTATTGTCATGTGAGGTACTTTTGTAATCATAAAGATCTTTCATGTACTACAATTTTTGCAACACTGCCAGGAAGGGTGCATGTCCTAGCTAACAGTAATGATATAAAACCATTTACCTTTGGACCAGGCAGCCCAGCCGGTACAGGCCCAAAAGAGCATGTGGTTTCTCCCCGCACTCCCTGCAGTTTGGATAGTTGCAGACATGTAAACTTTCAGAATACAGTATCGCTTACCGACGCACCTAATCTAATTGCATATAGCTCAAGTCAATATTAACCGCACTAGCTGTGCAGTGCTGCGCGGTTCGTCCAACATTGTGACAGTTGCCTGCAGCAAGATACGAGGTAAAGCGGAACTGATACTATTTTTGATATAAAGGTATCTCAGCACAGCATTGATTCTTGTGGCCACCAATGATTTGGGGAGGAGTACTGTTACTAGAGCCACTTCCTGGTTGTGCCACAACGCATGAGAGAATTCAGTTCAGGGCACTAGGTTGAACGTTTCTTTCAATTGCTCAAAAATAAAACATTGCCTTCCTCAAACTTCCGCGTTGCGGAATTATGGCAACACGACGTTCTTCACAACAAAACATAACACCGCCAGAAAACCAGGAATTGGTTGAGATACACAGGATATCAAAAAGAACACACCGTACGAAAAATGTCGCTCTCTTTTCAGACTCCCCGCTACGTCATATCATTTCCTTACGGATTATGCCCTTACGAACTCCAGGAAAAAGTAATAGTACAGGAGAGTCTCATTTCGCCATTTATCTATAGCTATAAAATGAGGTGCCCGAATGGCTGAGTGACTGACTGACTGATTCCTCCAAGGCCAGCCAAAACCGGTAGATCTAGAGCCGAAATTTCGCGAGTACATTTGCGTTGTAGCGTAGGGGCTCACAAAGGCAGGATTTTCGGAAATTGCACTCCTAAGAGAGCTAACGGCGAAATTGTCTTTTGGTAAATTCGGGGTTATGTCGGTCACTTGTTCACATATCGAAGTCCTTTTTGCTGATATACATGGGCTCGAAGAATATCTTAGAAATAGTTTTAGGATCTCGCCCTGACCAACACTCTCGGGGTGATTCCGCACTCCTGAATAAAATGGGTGTTCCTAAAGGTTCTACAACAAATATTTCACTCATTCATTTATCGAATTGGTTTTTGCTATCATATGTTACTCTTACATAAGACGAAAACTGGTTTTAAGGATTTCGCCCGGCAACGATGGTAAAAGGGCCAAATTTGTTTTGGAAATGGGACGCCTGACGAGCAGAAAAGGCCCAACAGGTTCAGGTTCAAAGGCCCAACTGCTGGTTCAAACGGCTTCATATTTCGCGAGTGCATTTTGATTACGCTGTTGGACCTCAATATTGCTGAAAATTTTAAATATTGCACCACCGATACAGCGAAAAGTGGTGAAATAATTTTTTAGATATTAATTTTTTTGATCGCACGACATTTCAGATATCTAACTGGTTTTTGTTGTTGTAAGTAACTTACTCGGTATTCTGAACACTGCACTACAAGATTTTTCTATGACACCCACCTAATAGGGAAAATCTGGATTTTGGCAAAACCGTCTGTTTTTACACATTCCCCACGTACGCAGCCCGTTAATATATCCAAG
Organism: Haemaphysalis longicornis; assembly: GCF_048455015.1. Taxonomy (NCBI): domain Eukaryota; kingdom Metazoa; phylum Arthropoda; class Arachnida; order Ixodida; family Ixodidae; genus Haemaphysalis; species Haemaphysalis longicornis. Next base: position 43,159,213 of record NW_027526295.1, read on the forward strand.
TCGTTCTTGCTTGGAAATGCTGCCCATCCAACTGCGGAAAAATCAATTTGAGAATTTTGTACTAACGCGCGATAAAAAGGCATGCGAGGTTTTTTTTTTCAATTCACAGCGCTTTGGTCGTGGAATTCACTGGAACTTTCTCGCGATCGCATAGCGCTCTCCATCTGTTGGAAGCTTCTGCAACCACGTGCCTCCCAGGACCCCGGTCATTTATACCTATAAAATGAAGTTCCCAACTGACTGACTGACTCATCAACGGCCAGACAAATTTGGTAGATCTAGTGACTTGAAATTTTGCAAGTACATTTGCCTCAAAGCGTAGGGGCTCACTAAGGCGGGATTTTCGGAAATTGCACTCCTAAGAGAGCAAAAAGGTGGAATTGTGTTTTCGTAAATTTATTTATTTATTTATTTATTTATTTATTTATTTATTTATTTATTTATTTAGAGAGTGAAAAGCGGTGAAATCATTTTTCAGAAATTATTTTTTATGCGCAGGCCATGTTAGATGTTGAACTGGTTTTTGTTGATATAAATAACTTACTCGGGTATCTGAACACTGTACTACAAGACTTTTCTATGACACCCATCTAATAGGGACCGTCTGGATTTCCGGAGGACATTGTGATTTTACACATTCCTAAATAAATACGCAGCCGGTTTATATTTTATATATCGTATTCGTTTTTGCTTGCAAATGCTGCCCATCCAATTGCCCAAAAATTTATTTCACGATGTTGTGCTAACAAGCCGATCAAAAGGAATGCAAGTTTTTTTTTTTAATTTACACCCCTCTGGAGATGGAATTCAGTTGTATTTTTCAGCGTTCGCATAGCCCTCGCTATTTGTTGCCCTTTGTGCAACCACGCGCCTCCCAATTGCCCTGTCATTTATCATAAATCTCAAAGAGAAGACGTGCCGGTAAAAATCGCAAAGGCATAGCGCTCGCTCATCTGTTGGGACTTCGTGCCACCCCGCGCCTCCCGTACTAGCCCATGTTAGTTATCATAAAACTATGACCGATGAGCGTCCTTCATTCCTTACGAGATAGCACTTCTCATGGGTAAGAATACCTTTCCTCGCCCATTCGGCCTCCATCGCATGTTCCCAGGACAATCACCTGCCGAATGCAAGTTCTATTTACAACCCGTCACTCTTCCTTATATTATATTAGATTGCAAGCAACACCCGAACCTCGCCTCTCGTCAACCTATCCTTCCCACCCATGAGCTGTTTTATAACCTGGTGACCAGCAGCGGTCTGGGTGTCCAAACAATTTTTCTGCAGAGCGAAGGCGTTTAGCGAGAGTTGCAGTAAAACAAGAGTTCCAGGCGTTCCGCGTTACAAGAACGCGCTTGGGGTTGAAGCCCACGTAGAGACCGCAGGCAGGAGTTGCTGAGTGTGTACCACTTCACGATGAACTAGCCAATATATGACAACTAACAAATAAATGAACACTTGTTATACCTATTAGTGTCAAATATATAATGCCCCCGCCCGCCCTCCCTCCCCCCCTCTCCTTCCGGGCCCCGCCGGGTACTACCGCTAGTATTCAATAAAGGGCGAAATCAGACTCTTTCTTGTTTTCCACATTCCGTAGGAACAGAATTCATACGGAGGTGGTGTGATGTTTCGGGGAGAATGAACAACAGCGCGACATTTTTCATGCAGTATGCACTAATTTGTCGCCATGTGTTTCTCAAAAAATATTTCGTGTTATGGCGGGCTTGTGTTAAGTTGGGTAAGAAGTGCGTTAACGCCGCATGTTCCGTCTCGGCGCGCTATGAAAAGGTTAAACACAAAGCGGCAGCTTGCAAAGTGAAAGCTGCTTTCAGGCTTGCTTTTTTATTCACAGATGGGTTTTTCTATGCCGCGTATTTTTTTTTCTAAACGGCTGCTAAGTGTTGTCACATTACATAACCTACAAAACACATGTAGGATTATTCAATACCATTTCCTTCAGTTGTTGTAATATTGTGTCCGTTTCGTTAGCAGCGTAATACAAGTATTTTTTTGCATGGCGCTTTTTATTTGAAAATATTTAAGTTTTTACTAACGTAACGCCGCGAAGTAATTTTATCAGTTCATCTGTGCTACACGGTAACTTACCGGCGCCGTACAAAATATATTGCCCGAATGTGAATATGAACTAAAGATTACTTGCCTTTTCGCCAGGACGCCCACGACGACCAGGCAGCCCAGGATATCCAAGATCCCCCTGTAATGGAAGATAATGAAAACATGGGTGCTTTTCTTTTAAAAAATTCACTTGACGCAACAGAGATTTACTAATAAATACTTCTGTATTAGCATAACGAGTGCGGAATTGTTCATGGTCCTTCATACCCGGTGTACAATTCTGTTAGGCTCATCATTTGCACGTCCGCACGAACTATTCCTAATGCTTGGCCTGCCGGAAACACAGTCCTGGTGAAGTAACACCAGCGTTTCGGGGAAGAAGTGAGGGGTCAAACGCCCCAATTTTTTGTGCACTGTCTTGACGGGAGCCTGAAATTTTCGCCTTAACAAAACCTGCGTGATACCACCCAGTTCGAAGCCGGATTTGATTTCGCTTCGTTGCCCCGCTAATTGATTTTTTGTGGGAAATTAACACTCTTCCAAGATCTCGGCCGCGAACATTGAGATTGTTCATCATGTCCCTGCCAAGAAAAGAAGAAAGTATATCATTGCTCGAATCTCATCGAGAGCTAGGAAATTTAGTTCTATAGCAGAGCGGGTAAGGCGCGTCAGAACACTGGGCTTCCTCGATTATCAGTCCCGGATCGTCCGCGGACTGCCCGAGACGCGATCCGGTGCTCGATTTTCCCATGTATTCCTATGGGACCTCCAGTCCGAACGCAGTCCTCGGACTGCCCGCGGATCGTCCAGGACTGCTAAATCGAGGATGCCCACTGCTGACGTCATTATAGAATCCCCTAAGCGTGAATCTTTCATTATCAAAGACCACCTCTCTCCAGGAAGAAAACGACAGTTCATTCGGGTTCTGCCCCAGAAGAAAGAAAATACCTCGGAATACCGGTGGACTGGCAATGGCGTTATCAATTCTACGAGAACCGATGAAAGTAAAGTGCATCGGATCTCCGACCCAGATGTCCTGAGAGTCATTTCGTCGCAAAACCAGTTATTCACGAAAATTGCTTGCTTTATCATAGCCTCGAATGTCTTCTCTTGCACTGAAGCTAAGCATCTTCGGGATCAATCGCTTCCATTATCGCTCGTACATTTCAACACGCGTACCCTAAAGAAGACATTATGACGACGTTCTAGCCTTCTTAGCTATATTCGAACTCACGTTTTACATAATCTGTTTTTCCCAGACATGGCTGTCGGCAGACGACGGGGATCTCTATTATTTACCATGCTATGCATCTGAACATTGTCAGCGCGATATATATCGTGGCGGTGGGTTAGCAGTACTAACAAGGTCATCAATTTCACGCAAGTGCCGTCATGAATTGTTGTTGGCAAATCTTATTGTGAGGGTGTCTGGCTGGAAGTATGGCATTCTGCTCAGCCTTTGGTTGATTGATTGATTGATTGATTGATTGATTGATTGATTGATTGATTGATTGATTGATTGATTGATTGATTGATTGATTGATTGATTGATTGATTGATTGATTGATTGATTGATTGATTGATTGATTGATTGATTGATTGATTGATTTTAACGCGGCGACACAACGCAGGCGGTGAGGTGCGCCGTAGTGGAGGGCTCCGGATTAATTTTGACAAGCAGGGGATCTTCAACGTGCGCCGAAATCTCGTACACACGGGCGTGTTTGCTTTTCGCCTCCATTATAAAAGCGGCCGCCGCGGCCGGTAATTGCTCTGCCTTTGAACAATGGCCATACCATCATTGCATCCACCTACCGTTCACTCTTTTCCTCGTACTCAGTCTTTTGTGTGCAGTTCGAAAAAATTCTCGACATCGTGACACCATCTGTGCTGACACGAACATAAGCCTATTTGATAGCAACAGCTCAGCATCCACTGAATATGTTCGTTGCATTTAGTTCTTAGGGTTGAATTCTCTTTTTGATTGTCGGACCAGATGAGATGTGAGCGGGTCGAATAGAGTAATTGATTAGACAGTGTACGATATCAGATAAATTGAATTGATGTGATCAATATCTCATCAATCAGCTGAGTGGGAGGAATGGCAAAATTCCGGCTTCTTGTTCTGGGACTCCAATATTCTCGGGGGATGTTCATTTTCTTGTTTTTCCTTTCTACTGCCTTTAGTGCCCTTGAGAGCTGAACACGAATAGTTCAGTAGAAGATACGCCCCAAAATCTCTCAGAATTATCAAACGATGTACACCCCAAGCAGGAAGCTCCTTCACTAGGTCTGTTTACTGAACGACACCGTTGACTCTAAGCATGGATGTTAAGTTAGCCACACAGAGAGCAACGCAGCAGCGGAGCGCGAGCGGGCGCGGCGGGGGATGCCGTGTCTTCGCTCCATGTAGTTCAGCCCGACGAATATACGGCGTCCTGCCGCGGCCGATTTTCCGCCGCTGGAACTTCCTCGGGGAGGTTTGCTCCATGTATTCCGGCCTAAATCAATTGCCTCTGCCGCAAGTCCCTCGGTTTGTATTCCGTCCTTGCGACAGTTTCTTTATTTCTGATAAACACGGGAGGTTTTAAAGCAAAGCTTTACTACTTCGTCCAGCGATTTCGGGGAGGATGCACAAATGACCTTTTGACCAAAGACACACCTCCAGCGACATACCCCTCGAAGCGCATCGCGTGATTAGCCGGGACGGCGTCGCCACCGCCGCCAACAGCGTCGCCACCGCCGCTGCGGCCGAGGCAGCTCACCACCCCCGTAACCTCCCATGCATGCGGCGCTGGGTCGTTTCAGGCAACGTGACTCGTCTCACGCCCGGAGAAGAGGAACGGTGCGTTCGCCATGAATGAACGCCTCGTTCGCCCGGCCCCCTCCTGTGAGTGTTGCACGTAACCGAACGGCTTTCAGACGTGGACGGAAATACAGCTAACTCAAAGGTTAACCAAGCGAAACCATAACTCAACTAGACAAAGCCACGCTTTTTCTTTGCATACCGAAAAGTAGCGGAGCTAAACCCCAGACAGTTTTTTTTAAACCGTCCGCTACTCTTACAGCTTTTCAGAGAAAAGCTGTAAGGTTTATTTACTCTAAATACTCCCGCACTGATTCTCCCTCACAAATAATGCTTACTAACAATATCCCAAGCCTCGAATCCAGGAGAAAGTGCTTCCGCCTTGATTTCCTTTCTTCACTAAGCAAAGGTGCACTGTCAATTGACCCATCACCGTTCTTGTCACCGTTGTCAACAAGACCTACTAGGCATCACAACCCGAACGCTTTCACCCCATATTTTGCTGCTACTGACACCTTCAAATATTCTTTTTTTCCGCGTACGATACAAGAGTGGAATGAATTACCCCCTGTATAAGTGCCTTGTTTGCTTGTATTGTTTGTATTTTTCTGCATTTTATCTTCTTGTGCCCCCCTGCTTGGACCTAGCCATGGTCTGCAGTATGTATTAAATAAATAAATAAATAAATAAATAAATAAATAAATAAATGTCGAGTATTTGGTTTCAAAGTTCGCAGACCACTTTACCAGCCTTACCGGTGGACCATTTGTTTAACACAGCAGTTCACCAGGCACAAAGTGGAAGGTATTTGCAAACAGGCAAACCGATGGAAGGATGATAATAAAGAAATAAATTGCCCTTCGACAAAATAAACACGTTTTAGGAGAAGCGTACGACCGCCCATTTTTGAGGGTCTAGTCGGTTGATTTCTAACGCAGATATATATTTCTTAAATCATTTTTTTAAAGTTTAATCCCACTTTGATTATCCCAATAATACAGGTTCCTTGGATGGAACAGGTGCGACTGACCTCATTTTTGGCATTTCGCCAAGTTTTATTGCCGAGCTTAAGACACCCGCTACGCGAATGATCAAAGTTGGGCATCCGCGCTAACGTGTGAAATCGAACGTTGTATCACTACGGTGGATGCGAACAGTGGCTCTGCCGCTTGGTAAAAGCCGCTAGGTTGACCTTGGCCGTAGTGACGTGTTTCGAACGCTCTCGCCTGTACCGGCCACACCTTGCGTGTTGCCTAGAAGCGCATTTTATTGGTTGCGCCTTCCCTTTTGTGACCTTGATTGAGTGGCGTCACTGTATGACAAGAGAACCTCGCTCAGCCAAGCTCTTTGGCCGCCTCCGACTCATGCTAAAGGCTTCAAACACCGCCACATTATTTTTCTGATACACCTTCGATACACAGGTTTAGGGTGTTTAGCATTCCATTGCGGGAGTCGACTGCGTCTGGGCGAGAACGGTGTCTCTGTGGCACAGGCTTTACCGTCGCCACCAAGCTTCCTGAACAGACGAAGTGTATTCTCGCGTCTTGATTACAGCAAATGTTACAACAGTGCGCTGGGCGCTTAATGCTTGGTACAGCCGAGAGAAGTAAGCTTTTTTGATGGTGCTTACTATGCTATCCTTCTTAAGCGTTGCTGAGTAGTACGACAAACCACTATTTTTATCAGATGGGTGAGCAAAATGGCCATTCCTACAAGTGCTAAACCTCTCCCAGACGAGTTAATTGGTTTGCAGAGTGTTCTTCGGGCTCCAGCATCTTTCTGGGGACAATAATGTAGGTTGTGGCGGAATTACTACAACCTATTGTACTTATTGTTTCCAAAATATGTACGTGGCCATGAATTCGTTTTATTTGATACCAACTGTCCTCAGTAGATGGCGCCACCAAAATGGTTTCCTGCTTTCAGGTTGTACAGGAGACATCTATAAAATTCTTAAAACAGATAGTTTATTCTGAATCGTTAATCCGAAAGGTAAATATTCAGGCTACTTTAAATGAAATCTAATATCTAAGAGCAACGAAGGTTTGCGTCATTTGTCTTGAGACTAATTCGAGAGATTTCGCTGCTTCTACCACCACGGGCGATAAACCGGAATACGTAAAAACCGCAAACGCTGTGCCAAAACGTGTCCTACCGTTTCCAACGGGAAACAAAATCTCTGGCTTCCAGTAATGCGGTAAACGCTTACGTAAACGCAGTAAACGATATACTAGAACTTCCTATTTTGACCAAACCTTTAAGGTGGAAGGAATGTGCACTCACGCGTTAAATATTTAGGGGAGAAAATGAATTATGCAAACCCCAATGAAATGCTACTGAACGTCCTGAGGGGAAGCCTTCGTCGTAAAAAGATAACCAGCGTGTTGTCGATAACGATAAACTCCCATCCACTCCGTTATGACAACTGGTCCTTGGCACTATAAATCGCAGTACCGAAACTGCTCGACACCAACATTTGAATGGCGTTCTCGACCCCCCGCGATGGCACAGTGGCTAACGCGTTATGCTGCTGAGCCCAAGCACGCGGGTTCGATTCCCGGCCACGGCGGCTGCTTTTCTGATAGAGGAGCAAAGCGGGAACGCCATTGTGCTCAAGATTTAGGCGCACGTTAAATATCCCCAGGTGGTCAAAAATAATCTTGAGCCCACCACAACAGCGCGCCTCATCGCCTCTATAGCGTCGGCTGGTAAAACCTCGTAATCAATCAACAAATGGCGTGCTCTCGTTCAAGGGATGCGGACGTAAACACTTGGAAGTAGCGACAATTGTTGGGGCCCTCCAGAAATCACCCGAAGATTGGTGTTACGAAAGGTCCCGCACTCTGCGATCGATTGTGATACAACAGCTACCCATAGTCAACGGTGTGCAGCAACTCCTAATTCTGCAGCTGCCAAAGAAATAATTCTTCCCTGCCTCCGTCTCCCTGCATCGACTACAGCACCTATCATTGTCGAGGTGAGAAGCATAGCGGAAATTATTAAATCACTGAAACTGCACTCCACCCAGATTCAGGACTCAAAATGCCGTGAGCGTTCGTCTAATACACGTACCAACAATTTAGTCATGCTAAGCGGAATTTTCTAGGACGCATCTATAGCAAATGACCTTCCCGCTGACTTAAAAATTGAGAAGGTGGTTCCTTATACATAGCGGGTCACAGGCATTACCAATTTGATTACAAGACCATCGATTTCGTAGCAAGCCCCGCAAAACCACGGATAACATCAGTATTTAAAATCTGAATAAATTTCTCACGTACAATTAGGTTTCTAAAAGTCACAGCAGAGTTACAGGAAAAAACGCATTGGTGTGAAACGCACCTCATGGCCTTTTCAACGAAAACTTCGCCTCATTTTGGAGAAACGTTCGTTTCTGCCTTCGTTTTAAAGCAAAGCTGATTCGTGGCGTGCGGGACAGCAAACTCCCAACGCGGCGGAGACGGCCGCGGATGGGAGGAGGGGCGGAGGGTTTCACTCATGGAGCACACTGTAGATGGAGCGGCGAATTTACCCACCGTTCCCCGCGCGCCAGTGCCTGCTCGCTGGCAGCGTCGTCAGCGGTACGGCTTTGTCGTCTGCTTTAGCAACGGTTATTTAGGACTGTTCTGGCGTGCTTCGCGTCCATTGCGCGCTACCTTCGCACGGCTTCATTAACCTCTTGGGCATAACCTCCAGGGAAACCCGCACCCGATGGAATTAAGTCGTTGTGCCGCAAACATACGTTAAGGACTTGTTCGCCGGGCGGGAAAACAAAATGTAGAGACACTTACAGACATCTGGCAGCTAGAGAAACGCTACATTTTCCGCACTTCTTGCCACAAATGAGACTTCATTTTTAAATTGGTGAATACCAATTTGGTTGTGTTTTAAGAGGGACTACAAAAGGCAAAAGGAGCAATTGGTTCTCATAAATAGCGATTATAAAATTTCCCTCAGCTTTCTTGCAATTCTCAAACTGACGAAACTAACTAGTTTAAATCGGTATAAATTGGAATCACTAAGCTCACATGCCGAATTGTTTCGGTGTCTGCGCATCAGGCTGGCTAGGTTCCGCTGTCTCACCCTTCGAAAGACGCTCCTCTCCGTTTTCTTTCCCTAGACTCACGACCGGGGTACAGCGGCGACGTCGCCCGCCTCTCTAGCCCGACTGTGACCGACGCTGCTGTTGCGTTGAGGACGCCGCCCCCGCGAATTCCTGGTAACGGTTGGCAGAATCCCTGGTTTCACTCTTTAGAGAGCCACGTGTGCGAATTCAATTGAGGTCGCATGGGCAATTGTGGGTGTCGTTTAAAGCGTTCTTTTCCAAGCACCTTCCCAACGTGGATTGAAGGCAATTTTTTTTTAATGTTGTAGTGGTCCGTATTTCGACTGAAATTATTCTTCCACAAACTGGTTTTGCTAACTTTAACCCAGAACTCCTTGCGGAACTAGCAATTTCTCCTGTTAACCGCTGCCAGTTCGCCTCAGCTAAAATGTTTGCCACAGAGACAAGCGTCGCTCACTCACGTGTTCCAGAAGGCTCGGTATTAGCTGATTCTCCTTTTCTATTTTTAATAACGCTACCTACTGTGGCCTTCTAGCCATTATGTTTGGATTATTCACAGTACAGTTCACCCTCTTATCAAGGCGAGAGCCTGAAATGCATAAGAGAAAAAGCGTCTGCGTCGGGGGCGTGTCGAAACAAAAAACAAAAATACGTCGATAAGCGTGCAGCGCCCCCGCCGAACAGAGGAGAACGAATAATAGTAAGATATTACAACGATAGAAGGATGATGGTACTGGTGAACCAACTAGAGAACAGGGCATGTGATTTGCCGTGCTTGCGAAGTAGGCGAGAGACCCTACGCACATGACACACACCACCGGATTACGGCTGCACGCCACCTCCCTCCCAACGAACTTTGCCCTCTCGCCGCTCCATTAACCGGAGGCGCCGCACTCCCCAACCAGCCCCAACCAGCTCCGCACTCCCCAACCAGCTGTCGAGGGGACGAAAAGAAGATTAGAATGCTGGTGGACGAAACGCAGAGAGGGGAATATTGCCTAGGACAGTTACCAACTGTAACAGGGAAAAGAAAGTATTTCGGGCCTAATAAGCTTTAGTGCCTGCCCTAAGCAGCGCTAGTATTAAACTAAGAGTGTAAAACATGGTTATATTATACCTTTTGGTAAGATGACATGTCATCACCCCGCTTCAAAGGGGAAACCAATAGCAATCATCATCATCATCATCAGCCAAGTCGCTTTGCGCGAATCACGGATGCACTGCTTGCACGCACTGTCGCCGCTTCCGCTACTCTCAGCAGCGTGAAAGCTCGCACTGTTGACACTGCCAACAGTAAGACATTTACTACTTGGGGAAACGTTACTCGGGAATATTTAACGGGCATTGTCCTGAACTTTCGCATTCCTGCTCTAAGGCGGCCTTAAGTGTTTCTGGAGAATTGTTTTGCCAATCTGTCGACTATCATCGTTTCCGACGCTCATTTCCTCTCCAATTACAACAGGTCTAAGCTTCCTGCAAACAAAACAAGACAGGGCATCAGCTCACAGCTTTAAGAAAAGAACTGCAGAACACGGGGTCCTGCCCGGCTCTGGTTCTGGTATGTCCGCTAGCATTGATTATTCAGACATAATAAATTGTACCATATGGTTCCTGGTTGCGTTTGTGTAGCCTGTTCATTGTGGTTAGTATATTCCGCCCAAAACAACTGATACAGTTAAACCTGGATGTAACGAATTTGAAAAAAGTTCGCAAATTTTCGTTACATCCAGGTTTTCGTTACATGCAGTTTTCAAGTAAACACCAGGGAAATCATCACGAACACCAAAAAAAACATGCGGCAGATGCCGATTTAGCGCAACTTACCTCAAATGTTTATTTAACACAAAAAAACTGCGTTATTTTCGCCTATGTCTTTCGCGTCAAAGACGACGCAACGCGGCGGTCCAGAGAAACGAACTCCTCCAATGCTTCCTCATCATCCTGCGAGCCGACGTGACGGCGCAGCACGTCCAGCGCATCCAAGACCTCCTTTGCTGTAGGCAACGGGAATGTATCCGCCTCTGACGAACCTTCATCATCGCCGCGATCTCTAACAGTTTCTACAAGTGCCACATCCGACATTTCTTCTGTAGACACAGCATCACTGTCAGCGTACAAAAAGTCATCGAGTGCAACGTCGTCGGGTGCTCCACCATTCGCGCGAAGTGCATCCCACGCTTCGGTGACGTCGGGTGGGTTTGAAGGTTCCTGGGGTTCTTCTTCATCGACTTCAGTTTCTGTTACCGCGGACACCCGGGCGTTCCTGAAGCAATTTGCGACTGTGTGCGCTTTTACTTCCTGCCAGGAAGCAGCAAGCATCTCAATCGCTTGGTAAATGTCGATTTTTGTCGGTCGTTCCAAGCGTATATCCAAGAGGATCTTCTGTATGATGCGACGACGATAGCAACACTTGAAGCTGTTTATGACCCCTTTATCTAACGGCTGTATTAGGGAAGTGCAATTCGCAGGGAAGTACTGCAGCTCGATGTTGGATAGCTGAAGGTCTTCGATGTGGTGCGCGGAGCAGTTGTCAAGCAATAGGCATATTTGGCGACCCTGACGCTTGACATCTTCGTTGAATGCCTTCAGCCATTCGCTAAAGATTTGTCGGGTCATCCAGGCCTTCGAATTGGCCACGTACTTGACAGGCATCCGCTTCGTGCCTTTGAAACACCTTGGCCGGGCATTTCTTCCAATAACTAATGGCATCCTTTTGTCGCTGCCATCACTGTTAGCACAAAGCAAAACCGTTACACGGAGTTTGCTCAGCTTGCCGCCTCGACAATCGTCCCCTTTGAGCGCCAGCGTGCGATTCGGCAACATCTGGTAGAACAACGCAGTTTCATCGGCGTTGTACAAGTCCGCTACCTCATAGCGCTTCAAGATGTCAGGCAGCTTCTCGACCACCCACGAGGCAGAGGCATCGCTGTCAGCGGATGCGGACTCACCGCTAATCACTCTACCGACGACACCGTGCCGGCTCTTGAATCCTTGCAACCAGCCGTTACTTGCCTTGAAATCGCCATGGCCAAGAATACACGCAAAATCCTTGGCTTTCTGTTGCAGGATTGCACCACTTATGGGCACGTTTCGCGCCCGTGTGTCCAGAAACCAGGTAAAGACAGCCTTGTCCACATCAGCGTAAGTTGACGTCTTGAGCCTTTTCTTCTTCGAACTCGTTCCCGACTCCACAGCGTCGCGGATGCTGTCTTTCGAATGCAATATCGTCGACAGGGAACTGGCTGGGATATTAAATCGAGCAGCAACGTCCTTCCTCTTCTCACCCGCGGAAACCGCATTTACAATCGCAAGTTTGTCTTCAAGAGACAAAACCTTGCGCTTCCTCGGCACGGAGCTCATTTTCACAGCGAGCGCTCACAACGATACCCACGACGTCGCCGCGCTCAGAATGCGCTACGCCTAACAACAGAACACCTACCGGACCAGCCTAACCAGAGTGCGCTCGCCCGTTCGGCACGGCAGCGCCACCAGACGTCACAAAACATCGATGCTCGCATGGATGGCACGCACTTGCTTGCTGCAATCGTATGCGTTCTACCCGCCATCTTGCCCCATATTTTTTCCCCTATTATATAGAACTTGCGCGTTGTATTTACAAATTTTTAGTAGTGTTACGGCTCAAAATCATAAATGATCAGTGCCGCGAATTCGTTACATTCAGGTCGATTACCGCAACACCTTCGTTACGTGGAGGTCACAAATACATGGACTTCTATGGAGATGGTGTTGGGGATTGGAAAAAATTTGTTAAATCCAGGAATTCGTTACATGGAGGTTCGTTACATCCAGGTTTAACTGTATTATAACATGGGTGAAGCCCTACAACATTAAGTTATTACTCGCCTACATTAGTTTTGTAGTATGCAGATCTACATGAGAGTGACGGGGCTGTAGGCGGGGAGCAAACGCACACTACTTAGCAGCCCGGAAGAACTATGAAGCCTTGTCTTCAAGATGTCGCCCTCTTCCCACCTCGCCATTCTTAATACAATCCAGCGCTCATAACTCCCCTCTCCACAAAATAGTCTCGTTAGAGCCACCTCTCCCATCTCGGCTACTCGGCTTTATATATGAGGTCAATACAGATCTACTTGCCTTCGGGCCTGGAAATCCGGGACGTCCATCTTGCCCCTGCAAGTAGAGAGGGCAATAATTTACACAATAAACACTGATTAGAGCTTATCGCAAAACGCAATGTGTTAGATACACTCCGATACAGGCTGATGAAGTATCGGCGCTTCTTGGCACGTACTGCGTACTATGCAACATCGCCGTATGAATAACCTTTCGGGCTTCCGATGGTTTTGCTAGTGCTTCCCAGCAGATGACTTGTGGGTGGTCTTTATCCACTAGCAAGCCAAACGAATATATTCTTTCGAGTCGGCGACATTTGTTGGGCCATTAAAGAATGCAGTAATGTGGGCGCCGTGAAGTTCTTATGGCAAAATGTTTTCGTTGGCCAACATTTTCGGTTTCGGTGATACAATGACAGTCCGGTGCAGGCAATCCAAAACGTTTGTGTCATACTGTCAGCGGGGTACGAATTAGTAAGGATCGGAAATATCTTGGTTCATAAATCGGAAACGACGCCCAATCTTCCGATCAAAACCGTTTATTGCTCAAACAGCGTTGTGTACTAGGAACACCGATTGACATGAAAAACATTGCTCGTCAACAATTCAAAATTCCATATCGCAGTACAACAAAAACTATAGAATTAACTTATAAATTTAACCCGTATTTCGCGTGAGCTTATTTGTTTTCGTTTCTGCCGTCGTTATTCGCCAACATACTCTTCCATTCTCTGTATTATTTCTCATCGTATCATTTGTTCAATTATATATAGAGAGCTTCACTGGGGAGAGCCCCACGGCGTTATCTGTGGTAGCGTAACCACCACTTTGAGCACTCCAGCCAGCAACCCGACGCGGTGACTATTTTGGGTGTAGGCCTAGCAACGCGTTTTTTTTTCCTTTTTGCTCACGTGGCATTTCTATCTGTGACCTCAAATGACGTGATCCCCAGCCAAGAACTTGGAGATGCGAAACAATTTCACGTGCCATCGGGAAATGAATATGCAGGCAGTTAGAGCTAGCTTCGTACAACCCCGACACCGTAGATGTGGATCAACCAAGTGAGGGCACGCAGCCTCACGGTTAGAAGCGGCAGCGCTATTCTTCCAGCAGGATGCTGGTTCTCCCGCAAACGATTAAGAGGAAATGCAAGTTTTTCTACGAACTCCTGCCCCAAATTTTACAGCGGTTATGCTTATGGTAACGCGTTGCTGGGAATGGAGGCGCACTTCTGGCCAGTGGTTTTAAAGGCTGCGTGCAAAACAGCATAGAAAACGGGGAAGCGCAGGTTACGTAAGTTGTCACGGAAACAATGCAGTGTAAAGGACAACCACACTGAAATTTTACCTCCGTCGATTTCAGATAAACGTACAGTACGTGCCATCAGTCAACCGGGACATGACTGGTAGGCCGGCGAAATACCTGGTTAAATAATTGGACGCGTTTAAAATAGCTCCGTCGCAAGCGACGCTGCGCCTGCCAGCGGATCGCGAAAGCAGCTGATACGGAAGTGGCACTGTAGGCGCCCCTCCGCTTTTTCCTACGGCCAGCCAGGAGAACAGGTAGAGTCCGGTGGGCGCGGGCTAGGACGAAGCGCTGCGCGCAGGGTCGCTCCGGCCGGCCGGTCGCATGCTGCCGCTCGCTCGCCCGCTGGGCCGGCTGGAGCTAGAGCACTGCACGGGCCTGATTTTAAGGCCCGAGCCCCACCGTGGTCCGTAAAACCTAGCCCAGACCCGGCCCGGGCCCGGGCATTCGTAAGTGAGCCTGGCCCGGGCCAGGCCCGGGCCCGTCGTCTCAAGCCCAGGCCCGGCCCGGGCCCGGTCATTTAATTTTGAGCCTAGGGAGGGCCCGCGCGTATGTCACCAGGACCACTTTTTGACGCTGATGAAAATTTGTTTATTATATTTGGTTCAGCGTCTTCGTAGCGGGTAATCAGACGGAGAATCTAGTCTGTACAATCACGTCATGAAGGGAAACGCAAAACATAAGGGTTTAAAGTGCACGTAGTTTAGCTTACAACGTCTGCAGTTCACGTCACATCGACGTCATAATAGCTCGTATTCTTGCACAAGAGACACCTTCACCTTTTGTTGTCTCGGCCACATGTTGGTATCGCTAAAAATTTTTGATCCACATTTTATGTACGTGCGTTGAAATATTTCACCTCCAGTGGTTGTTAAGCAGTGGTTTCTTTATCCCGCGAGTTCGATTCCCCGCGGCCGCAGCCGCATTTCAATTGGCGCGACATCTAAAACGCGTGTACATAGACATAGGCGCACAGCTCCAGGTTGTCTGAATTAATTCCTTCCCCGCTAGGGCGTTCCCTGTTACCGCATCTTTGTTATGTTGTACACCAAAATATAAAATCTTGATGGAGTGCATAAAATGTCAATAAAATTACAGCGTAGTGACTATCAGACCTAGCAAAACACGTTTTTAAAACAATGCGTACAAGTAACATCAAGAAGCGCTCAAAAATAAACTAAGAATATTCATTCTAATGGTCTTTTCTACACTTAAAGGGACCCTGCAACACTTGCCATCGACTACTAGTAATGTGTTTTGGGATAAAGTCTATTGTCCCAGAAATCTCCTCCCGCAAGAATTATGAAAATCCGTTCACAATTAACGAAACTACGCGCGATGAGAAATTGCGCATAATCGTTCCCTCTCAACTCCACCGCGGAACTCGACGAAAGCTGCGCGCTCTCTCCCGGAGAGGGGGGCGGCTCGCGGCGTTCTCTTCGGCGGCCTTCGATATATGACATGCCGGGTAGTTTTCTCCTTTTCTCCTCAACGCGGAGGGGCCTATTTCCGGTCTGGTGCCGCAAAAAAGCAGGCATGGGTGCCTGCTCGCAAGTGCGCGCTCGGGCTCGTAGGGCGTTTTTGAAGCAATAAACGTTTGTAGTCGAGTGGTCCCGTTGAAAAGGAAGTATTGAGCTCATCACTCAAACTCCGTGCGCACTCAAAACACAAAAGAAACGGCAAAACTGTGCCTACAGGTTCAGGCATAGAAGAGGTTCGTACACAGCGATGACGACGACGGAAATGGGAGAATCTAGCCGCGAAGTTGACCAGTGGCAGCCGATCGGGCAGCCATGGCCTATGTGACGTCCCTTAGGCCATGCATAATGAGGACAACTGAAGAGAGAGCGGTTGGTTTTTCCGCGTCTTTCACATCGATTTGCGCGCTCACCGCTTCACGTGCACGTGTAATATTTGGCTCAGGTATTCCTGGCAGTGTAATCTAAACGTCGCGCAGGTTTACTTGCACTGCTCAAAGAGTGTTGCAGGGTCCCTTTAACGCCAGAACTATTAACGGCCGGGCCTATGAGTTGAAGCCCAAGCCCGGCTCTGGCCCGCGACATTGAGCCCGGGCCGGCGCGGGCTCGCCGTTAACCTCCTTCGAGCGGCCCGGCCCGGCCCGCGGGCCGGGTTGGGCCCGGGCTTTAGGGCCGGCCCGGGCCCGTGCAGTGCTCTAGCTTGCGCGTCAGCACCCGGGCCTTAATGGCAGCTCTCTTCGCGATTTCGCTTTCAATATCTTTGATTTTCGACCATCGTTTGCCCCGCGGAGACGCGTATTTCAGCTGCCATATTTTGTATCTTGCAGTATTTTTAGGCAGACTGAACGAAAATAACGTTTTCAAAAGATTAAAATTTTGAGTTCAGTTGGCTAACCAAATTCTCAGATTTTGGAGTCACAGACTTCCACAGCAAATACAATGTGTATTGTTTACAGGCCTACAGCGCGATATTTTAAAGGTTTTTCTGCCATTATTGACAAAGTATCTCTTTGGGATTACCGCATAATGCTGTAATATTTTTGGTAACGATAAATTGTAGACATGCTGGTACTTGCGTATAAAAAATGAGCTTGAACTTTCTTTTATTAAAGCGATACGTAACGTATTGACCACTCTGAATTCAGTTTTTTTCTTTCTTTCTACAAGCTCCGACTAGTGCTTATTGGTGGGTGGAGCTCGAAAGTGCGGCTTTTCGTCCGACCACCTTTGTTCCATCTACATTACGCAGAAAATGATTGATTGATTGATTGATTGATTGATTGATTGATTGATTGATTGATTGATTGATTGATTTTTCTTATGTTCATGGTTTTTATTTATTTATTTATTTGTTTATTTTCAAGAGGTTAAAGTACATTCACACTCAGGAGGAGGGCGAGAGGCTACAGCCTGACGAGGCCCTTTCTTCCAAAGTAACTTGCACCGAAGTCGGGAGCAGCACACATCAGGAAACCAAATAAAAAAAAGAAAAATAGATACTGTATTTTCTTATATTATGCAGAAAAGGAACAACATAGCTGGCACAATTTTCGAAGCCCAAAAAGAAAGAAAACGCTATCGTAAAAGGAATACAAAAATACACATACACATACCATACACTAACATTTTACCGCAATAATTTACAAATCAGCAGAAAAAAGAAAAAAGAGTGACATGCACGCGTTTAGTAGAGCCACACAGCTCAATTAAAAGTGAAAGCACAACAACCAAGACAAGTTTAATACAGAAAGTTGCTCAATTTAAACATAAAAACAAGCATTACTAAATTAACACAAACGTAACACTCTTTCCAAGAAAATTATACTGTCTGCTAACGCATTATAAACGGGACGTATTATTGTAACAATATCTTAAATTAAGCAAATTTTTTGAACAGTTTTATGGATTTAAACTCTTTAATCTGCTCTTCAATCTCCTCGTTATTATTTAAAAAGTCTATGACCTGATATTGCGGCAACTGAATGTCACAACTTGTTCTAATTCTCGGCTTTCTATAATGTTTACTTCTTAAGGGGTACACTGTCTGAGGTGAAGGTTCTAGATTCGGAAATAGGTCGGGGTATTCATAAAACATGTGATGGATATCCTGCCGGCAACTTAAATTAACTAAATCGTGGATTTTTAGAATGCCCAAGCTTCTCCAATGTTGTTCTGTACTTTCTCTATAGGATAGATTCGCAATAGCCCTGATAGCTTTTTTTGTAGTACAAGTAAAGCATTCACATTTGAATTTGCAGTATTGCCCTATATCAGACGACGATAGTGCAAGAGGTACTGCACAAGAGCGAAACACAACTGCTCATTAAGCCAACAGGGTAACAAACACTTTAGTTTCCATAAAATGCGGACAGAACGCGATAACTTCGTACATGTGTGTTTACATGATCATTCCATGACAATGTATTATTGAAAATAACACCCAAGATAACGTATTCAGGGGACCACTTCAAGAATGGATTCCCGAAATATAATCACTGGAGAAAAATTGATTGATTGATTGATTGATTGATTGATTGATTGATTGATTGATTGATTGATTGATTGATTGATTGATCGATCGATCGATCGAGAGAGTGAGTGAGTGAGTGAGTGAGTGAGTGAGTGAGTGAGTGAGTGAGTGAGTGAGTGAGTGAGTGAGTGAGTGAGTGAGTGAGTGAGTGAGTGAGTGAGTGAGTGAGTGAGTGAGTGAGTGAGTGAGTGAGTGAGTGAGTGAGTGAGTGAGTGAGTGAGTGAGCGAGTTTCTGAAGACGGCCCTTCCTGACCTTTTCGCAACAACCCTGAGCCGTCGCTGAATTACTAGTGATGTATACCTACAGTTGCTGCTGACCATTTTGTCATACCGTTGACCATAGTAAACATCAGGGTAGTTCAGGGAGCTTCGCAAAGGCATACTGGTGTGCTTGTTACCGAGAGGCCAGTTTACAAATTTCAGCTCACGGTAGAACATAACTTCAGGAAGCCTAGATTATTGAACTAGCTCATTACAAATTAATTACCAATGAAGATACATTCGGTTGTCACGAGGCCAGCACGGTCTGGATCACCCGCACTAGAGTATATGCGATAACGTACCAAAACAATTTCTCTAAACCATATGAAAATAGTATGGCTCCAAAATTGTATCTATACATCAGGAAGCATCGAAATAGGCTCACCCCTAAGCTAAAGAAGCCTGTTATCCCTGTTTTTGCAATATTCCGAAAATAAAACACAATGCGGTCCGATTCCATATGGTATAAGCAATATCCTCTTCTTTATAGCAAGAGAATCCAACAAACACCAACGGATTGAAATACAAAGACAAGCCTGCACTAGACGGGTTGGCAACAATGTTTTTTTAACAGCAAATGCTGTTTACAACAGTTAAGAGACAAATATAGACGTAGACGTTAGACGTAGACGTGTCAGACATGTTAGACGTAGAAGATAAACATTACTTGCGAGAAACAGCGTCCATGACATTTTCCGGTCGGCCTTAGGCTCATTTATTTCCTCGTTCATTTAATGGTTCCTTCTGCCCACAGAACATTACTTCAACTACGATGACCTTCGTTTGACTCAAAGCTTGCTTTGGGCCAAGCCCATTGATATCACCTGACTTGGATACCTCCGACACAATATTTCTGTAACACCTACTGCAATTAAACTTTTCACCATCGAAATCTTAGGCCCTCCTTTATGGTTATACGGTTGTGGTGCAAGAATCGTCATAAAGCTTTGATGTCGCAGTAATATAACCCACACAAAAGTAAGCCATCCGCTTCATCTGCCAAAGATGAGGTCGCATTATTTCCCGTTCTAACTATCCCACGTTTAAGTCCAATATCTGGTATGCACGACTTATTAGGCTTCAATTTCCTCTACCCTTGAAATATCCACGGCAGTTTCCGTCATTACAAAAGTATCTTGAGGGTGCACAACCATCTTAAATTCACAACACGAGTCAACACGCGCTAAAAGTTAGACCGTTTTACCCCAAAACTCTTCCGCTTAAAGGGGTCATGCAGACAAAACACAAGTTTGGTTTGTCGCTACCAGCGCAGAGACAACTAGCCGCGGCAGCGTTTGGGCTCTAACTGTTTTTTATTTCTCCAGACAGACACACAGACAGACATTGAACTTTATTAGGTCCGGAAGGTCTAACCTAGCGGCCCAGGGGACCGTCCAGAGTAGACGCGGGCCGCACCTGCGCGGGTGGCGGGAGGTTTAGGACCTCCGCCCTAACGCAGGCCTTCTGGACAGCCCGCAGTTGAGTGTAGTATTCTTCGCTGTGGAGGACCATGGCCCATTCTTCCTGTGTGATGAGTTCGGCGTCTTCTTGTAACGCCGGGCACTGCCATAGCATGTCGTCTAAGTTACAGTAAGCTGCGTCGCAGAGGGGACAGTGAGGGTCAATGTCTGGGTGAAATAAGCTAAACCGGCTCCTGGCTGGGAAGGAACCGGTCTGAAGCATTCTAAAGGCTCCTGACTGTGGATGTGTGAGAGCAGGGTGGGCCAGCGGGAGTGTTCTTCGCGTAAGTTGGTAGTGTGTGACTACCTCGTTGAAAGTGAGTAATGCGTCTCGGAACTCTCTGGGGGCCTCGGGAGCTCGGCCTGTTCAATCGCCGCGGCTGATGGTTTCTCGCGCGCGATCGTGAGCGAACTCGTTGGCTTCGGGGAGCGTGTCCTGGACTCCGTGGCCAATGTGGGCCGGGAACCGCGGGATGTTATGGAACGTCACTTGTTTTCTTCCCTGTAAAATCCTGTATGAGTCTTTGGCAATGGTTAATCTAAGGAAGGCTCTTGCCGCTGAGCGGGAGCCCGTGTAGAGATTTGCTTGAAGCGGGTTTCCGTCATGGCGATGGATAAGGCGATTTGTTCGGCCGTAGTGGCCTTTGGTGCATAGAAGGACGCCGAGGTAACGAGGTTTCCTTTGACATCCACCGCTGCCATGCCAAACCTCCCCGAGCGGCCGTACTGGGCAACGTCCACGATCCTGTATTTGCGAGCTGTAAGATGGTTCGGGCCCTGGCTCACCTTCTCCCCTCGTTATATTGGGGATGTACATTCCTCGGTAACGGGTCTACCTAGAACGTTTCCCTCACCGTTCCCGGAACCTGCGCAGTGTGATCCACAAAATCTTCCTTGAGTGCGAGCGCACGTCAGCGTTTGCCTCCCCTTTACGTGAATAAAGTTATTTCTCTCTCTCTCATGGTTCCGCCTTCGTCGTCGTCGTCTCGGCGTGGCGGACCGGCGCCACGGCAGGGTTCCCCCCCCCCCCCCCCCCCGTAGAGCCGGGGGCCGTTATTTATGCCCACGTGGCAGTTTTTGACGGTTGAAGCTGTAAATTCCTGGGCATGGTTGTTGAGACGGGAAATGCTTGGCTGGCCCTGCGAGAGGCGACGTATGCCGGCTTTACCCGGTCAGCGGCGACGACATCGTGCGGCCGTTGATGTCGCGGTTGAAAGTCTTCGGGTGCCGCTCTATGACGCGGCATGGGCCATCGAAAGCGGGAGTGAGAGGACGATGGGCAGCGTCACGGCGCACGAACACGTGAGTGCAGGAAGAAAGGTCCTGGCAGTTTGTTTGTCGTCACTGGAGTCGTTTACAAGCATATTAGGTCCAAAAAATTACGGGAACGGCTCACGTCATGATCAAAATATTCCCAGTAACGCCCTACCTGCGCCGCGTAAAGAAACATCCGGCTACGGTGGTAAGGCACAGCGGCAACTTCCGGTGCCGTTCTTAAGTGGTCACCGAGTATAGCCGCGGCAGCGTTTGGCCTCGAACTGATTTTTAATCCTTCAACGCGAGTGCACGTGAGCGTGCGCCTCGTGCTCCGCCTTCGTGGTCGTCGCCTCGGCGCGGCGGACCCGCGCCGCTACAGGTTCATTCGAACGATTGTCTGGTTAGAACAATACTGACCCCAGTATTATCGTGAACTTCCTTCAAATGAGCTACAGAATTAAGGAAAAAGGGAATGGCCATGCGACCAACTAGCTCATTTCCCGCAACAGAACCTATGATGTCATATGTGCCAGCTATGTGGTTGCCTGAGGTAGGCAAAACCAAACGCAAATCAGCAGGGCTTCTAAGCTTGCTGAACGAGCTATTTGGGCTGACATTTAGGGCGCATTGTCTTTATAGCACTGAGAATGGTGGGGTAAACAATTAAAGTTACGCAAATACCCGTAAACATAGAAATACCGATGCGAACTGCTGGTGGTACTGCGCGCACTATGCTGTTTTTAGCTGCGCAGCACTGCGGCGCTTTAGGTTGCGAAACTGGCCGATTGGCGTAACCGAAGGTGTATTACGTGAGCATATTTATCGACCCAACAGCATGTTTCACGAAACGGTTACTTTTTACCTTAACAAAAATACGCGAGGTACAAATACCGCCAAAAACACAGGCAGAACACGGCCTCCCGCGGTATGGTGGCGCCATCTAGGTTGCGTAACGTTAAACAAGGCTCCCCAGCACATATGATGTCATTGAGAGGTCGCGAAAACACACTATTTGGCGGGAGAATCAAACTTTTGACTTAAATTGACTAATTGGTGCATGAATAAATCATAGATGGCAAAGAGAGGAAACAAACTTGTATTTTGTCTGCATGGCCCCTTTAAAGATATCTTTTTTCTCTGTCTTTCAAGCCCTGACTCTATACCTGGTGGCACTCGCACGGTGTCCATGGTGACACTCGCATGGGGAACGTAACAGCGAACGAGTTTTGAGCGCACCTTCTTTGTTTTTTATCTTACTTTGATACATTGTGGCTCATTCAGTATTGCAGATCAGTTTTGCTTTATGAATGTGCGCCTGTTCTTGTGTTGTATCATCTGCATGTCAAGTCCTGCAATTGTTTAAAAAGGGCTGCAATATGCATAAGTAAAATGAATTAAAATAAAAATATTTCCAAGTGCTGCCTAAGCGGTAAAAATGTGTTTGAAAAATCCAAAAAAATTATGTCAGTTTATGAAGAATGTGACATGTGTGAAAGCAAGTCGCTTGTAAGCATTATGCAAAATCTGACACCGTTTTTATGAAGGCCTAAACCAGTACGCAAGGGCCCCATTGCTTTACCGCAGGGATCAATCCATCAAATATTTGTTCCGTTTTGCCGTACACCGCAATGCAAATGTGGAGTAAAGGTCTGCGTTTCTGGGTCAAAAGCCGAATAAACGTCATCGTTATTTAAGGAGGCGTTTTGCCCTACTCTTTCAAATAGGGGTGCAGGAACAATTCGTCAATTTAAACAGACCAAGACACAGTACTGCAAAGTAAAGGTACAGCCGCCGAATTCTTCAATAATATCGCGGCAGCATCGACCGGCGGGTGAGTCAGCGCCTTATCACGGTAGAAAAACGGCAAAACGAGCGAGAATAAACGGCCCACTTCGCAGGCACATAATGGCCCTTGCAGTGCACCTGCCGTCTGCTACAGTGTTCTCGCAAGTGCAGCACAACCTCTTTCTGCTTTTAATCTGCCGCCTATCGTCATTGCCGCGAATAAAACGCCCTATAAACCATGGTCCCCACCCGGCAATCGGAAATGCCTGTTAATTGCCAGCAGGAAGGTATTGTTTCGGCATTTAACGAGCAGCCTAGCAGGCGACGGTTGAACTGCCGGCTTCGTTCTGCGCATGCGACTGTGCCATCTACCCTTGTCCGTTTCGCCGCTTTTTACCTAGACAAGGCGCTGATCCATCCTCCGGTCCACGCTCCCGCGATATTATTATAATATTCGGCGGCTGTACACGCTTCCAAAATATTTTATTTATTTCCAAGTTCTTACGGGGTGCACTCGTTGATAAAGCAAATATGACTGAAGTATCAGCAAGCTCGTCAGGGGGGACGCTCGAAATGTTCAGTGAAGGTAAAGAAGCTGCCCCGGCGTGGCCTGACTGCACAGATTAGAGAGCCGAAAAATCTTAGCCACTCGTCCCGCCCTTACAGTGCTGGCCATTCATGCGTGTCACGTGATAGATATACCTACACAACAAATACCGTTCACTGTGAACCGTGTGCTCTCCTTATAGTTTCAGAGTTTATTTTTTTTGTTAAGAGGTATCCCCACCTGTATACTGACTAGAAAGCCATTATTCCTAAACTGTGGTATAAAGTGGTAAAACGAGAGACATGGCCTGGCTACTTGTGACGAACAGGAATGACAGTTTATGCTGTATTCTCAGTTATGTGTTATATGAACAACTGCTGATGCAGCCCGGCATAAAGAAAAGCTTGTTTCCGGGGTTTCGGGCAAAATTACAGAATGAGTTGGTCGTTTCTAGCTTGAACACCAAAAAAACTACACAGTCCATGGCATCACAACCGTTTTATTTCGCATTCCCGAAGTACTAAGTTGCCAGGGTCTGTCGTAATTTAAGTCTTGTTTATCATGGTAATTTCCTACCTTTTGGGTTTTCATTTGGATGCCTATTTTATGGGTTCATTGCCTTTTGCCCTGTTATCGGCCCTCTGATTTATGCAAAAGAGGTTTAATGCATTGCACCCTAGAACGTCAATACGGGGGGCTTACCGGTCTACCGGGCGGTCCAGGCAGCCCCGGAATGCCGTGGTCTCCTTTTTCACCCTAAATGAAAGGAGGTGAGATGCATAACTTCACACATGTTTTTTCACATATTTGCTCTATTATGTTAAACACACGAAAGGTTCCTCTACCGAGTAGGGCTCTCAATCAGTCGTGGCCTTTGGGTTTCATTTCATTTATTTCATTTATTCCACCTTAAAGGCTCGAAGGCACTACATAAGTGGGGGCGGCGTACCAGGTATAGAAAACGGCGCAACAAAACACAAAGGTTACCAATGGTAAACATTCAGACAAAAATATTAATGCAAAAGGTACAAAATGCAAAGTATACAGTAAACATTACCAAGCGCAAAATAAACGTAGAGGTACAAGGGTAAACATTCCGGGGACGATGAAACATTTTAATCAGTACTTCAGAATTATTGTAAAAACTGGCACGAGGAAAGTAAATTCAGTCAGTTTGTGACATGTGAGTTTTTAGTTTATTGCAGTAGGTTTGGCGGGTAATGCATGTTACTAAATTATCGAGTGGTTTGTTCCAGAGTGTAGTCCCATTGGGAAAGAAGGAGGTAATCATTGCAGATTATGTGTCCATTTATAGGTGCAATAGGATGGCTGTGGTTTATACGGGATGAAGTTCTGAATGATAGCTGAAGAAGGACGTGCCTTGATTTAGGATGATAATAGAAAGCATGCAAAAGACACAACCGAGAAATGATACGACAAAATTCAAGGGACGGCAGGTTCAATGATTGTTTTAGTGCAGTAACGCTAATATCGTTAGAGTATTGGGAGTAAATAAAACGGGCAGCGCTGTTTTGAATCCGTTCTAAATCGTTAGTATGGTAAGTTTGTGAGGGGTGCCAGATTGAGCAAGCATATTCTAATTTCGGTCACACTTTAGTTTCATAAGCTAACTTTTTAATGTCTGGCGAGGCTAATTTTAAGTTGCGGTGCAGGTATCTGAGGGTGCGTGAGGCGTCCGAACAGATTATTTGAATATGGTTTGACCATGACAGCGACGATGACAGATGCACTCCGAGATATTTGTATGATAGTGTAGCGCTAATGGGAAGAGACTTTATGCTATAGATATACCGTGCTGAGCTCATTTTAAGGGTATACTCTTGAAGTTGGTATACTCTTGACGTTGCTTACCCTTGGTGTACTCTTGACGTTGCTTACCCGCCCTTCAAAGGCAGCATTTACCTTTGAAAAGACTTTTTCTGGCTTCTTTGGAAGTAGAAACGCTTTGAACCAAATTGGCACCTTACTCTTATAGAAGGATCTTGAAAACGAGAACGTGAAAGTTACTCGTTATAAGATACCAAGTGGTCGCTGTTGCCCGAACGAAAGTTGAACGCCGCCATTTCTGTGTTTCGCAGAAGCGTGGCGCGGACATGATTACATAGTAATGCAAACGGCAAAATCATTGCAGCATTTGACTTGTATAAGTTCCTTCCAAGATAAAATTGCTTCGGCGTTGCACATTTTTTTCGGGGCTACAAAATGACCTTTTAGATATTAAACAACACGATATAGCTCAAACGGTTTTATTAGTCATTTCACTGAGGGGTAAATGACACGGAATACACATTCCTGCAAGCAAGCGCACACCAATATCATAAAAAAAGAGAGTTTTTCTTGTTTAGGGTAAGTATTCTTTTGGCATATCTGGGTTATTTAAGAAATTTGTGTAGCGCGTTAAACGTGTTACGTTCGCTCTGTGTCTGGCTATAGCGACTACGCCAGCACAAAAAATTAAAGTTTGGATGCCCTGGGCAGTCGCATATTTACCTACGAAGGGTCAGTAGGCGCCCGAATTGTGTCCTATATATGACAAAGGTTTTTGGGGATCGCATGTCATCTTGGCGGTCTCAGCGACAAGGCCAGAACAATAGGGGAATTCTTTTCCTCAGTTGTTCACCTTTATGCCCGAATCCGTCGACCGCTTTTGGCGGCTTGATTCTGGTGGCATAACGTAGCTGCCGGCAGCGTCAGCATGCTTTGGCCCAGAGTCCCTCCCTGATGTTCCTGGAATAAATCAGGAAGCTTTAGTTAGCGCCACAACAGCGTCGCTGCGAGCATTGCACGCCACAGCCGATACCTCCTCTGTTTTGTCCTTCCCCCTTTAGAGGATTTACTGTGAAGGTGTCCTCAAACGCATTTATTGCTGCGACTACAAAGAAGACGGACAATAGCCTCGAAATGTCCTGAGTGACACCACAAAACAGCAAATCTTTCACAGACTTTCTACAGTATCTGGCGAATATGTCACAGTAACGTTTGCATTTTGTAGGTACTCTCTAACCAGTCGAATTAGCGTTGTAGCGTTCCAAAAAGTGCCAGATTTTACAATTTTAAGACGTTTTGCAGCAGACATTTAAAATGGTGTTTTCTATCGATACTCTGTGCAGGCTTACATTGAGTTGCACTGGTAGGCTATTGGAAATTCGATTTCATGAACTACATGATCCTACTATAGGGCTGTGGAAACAGTGCATAAACAACTGTTTTTATACACATAAAAGATGAATATGCCAAGGTTTATTTCTCAGCAAACATCGTAAATAAGCCTATAGGGCCGGTATTCAATTTTCCAATAGTAGCTACTATTCCGAAATAGTAGCCAAGTATCAAAAGTATTATTGGCTAACAATGCTAATCCATGACACGTCAAAATTTTCTTTGCAGCCTAACACACGTAATTTAATTGCGACCTAACGGTAAAACCGGTACACTAAAAAATTCCACCAAAGCATTACAATCTGTCTTTACTTGTTGATACGAGGCTCAATCCCAATGACTATCTGTTTACCTAAACACAATAACACGATGAAACTATTAAGTTTACAAAGCCGGAAGCCAACAAGTGAAGCACTGGGCGAACAAGTATTAACATATGACGAAATTAACACCTGGGAGGCCATTTCAAAATTTTTATCACTTCTATTTAAGTCATTAAATCATTTACTACTATTTAAATGACCGCCTGGGCATTCCAGCGCAAACAGGCGCTAAACTTTAAAAGAAAGTGCACCTATATCGATATATTGCAACGTTTAATATATCCCTCTAGCACTAAACGTGGTTTATAAAAGCAGCAAATGTCAAAAGGGGTAAGACCGCTATCACCACTTTGTACATTTTCCTACACTACGATATGGGACAGCAAAAAATTATGAACGGCAAAAAGATGTTGACGGAGCCTATCTTATATTTTTTTCTTTGCCAAATTGTACGGTATAAACTTATGTATCTCAAAACAAATGTGTCTGAACTTCTTCTGAGCCAATGTTTTTCTGTGAACACAACATTCAGCTATTAAACCTACAGATACCTAAGTTACCTGCCTCCACAATCTGTGCATACTGTTCCACTTTCGATAGCAGTCAAACATTGTTTTGTTGTTGTTTAACAAGCGAAGTGAAAGGATTCGTCTGGTTAAAGGCGACATGTATTGTGCCTTTTTGCTACCAGCGGATTCAACGGTGGTTCTAGATAGATTATACCACGATGTAAAAAGCGAAATCTGGAATTTTTTTACACACAACTTAATGAACCAATAGTTATGGTGGTTTGGGTTACCTCCCACGTTCTCTGCACCTGAACTGGTTAGCGAGTTTTGTAGATATTATAATAAATTTGCTAGTTCAACTAATAGAGGATATTGTTTACAACAAATATTGTTTACAACAAATGATGTAGAGCTGAGTAGGTATTTTTTTGCAAAAATAACTGCAGCTCGGAACAATTTTTCAACGTTTAAGAAATAAAGAGCGAAATTCGAACACACGACAGGCATCATTACAGACTCGCAAAGCTCCTCGGGTTCTTTCACTGGACAATAATGTGCTGCGTTACGCGTGGTCAGCCGCTGTTTCTCTCGGCTGGTAATGCGTCTGCAAAATAGAGCCAGCCTATTTGTTATTTTGTTCCTGTGGCAGAAATTTACTTTTTACGCATAATTCTTCCGGGTACTTTACCCGTGCCCTCATTTTGGCGCGCTCTATTATTGTAATTAATCTAGATGAAGACTTACTGGTTGATGTTTATTTCTTTACTGGTTAATTTTTATTTCTTTATCTATGTTTATTTTCCTTATATTATTTCTAATACCTATGGTGAACCCCGGATTTATTAGGAAAATAAGTGCGCGAACTATATAGATTTCTGGAGGAAACAAGCAAAGTTAGCATAGCATTTTTCTATGGATCTTTTGAAGGTGTTGGTATACAGGATGACTGCGACGCTGGCGACAACGTGGTACCACTTCTGGCTGTGCTTCAATGAATGCACTGCTCTAAATTAGGCGACGCAAGGCGGCACAGCACCTTTGATACTGTGGCCAACCTAAATGATACGCATGAAAATTAAGCTTTCCATTCAACGAAAATAAATTTATTTTGCGCGGTTGACTGCAGCACAAATATACTTGGTATAACCGGGAACTCAGCACTCTGTCGCTAGCAATTTCAATTTTATTGACTTTAAAATTAGGAGAAAAAATATTTATTTTCAATCTGCATCATTTAGTCGCCCTGTATGAGTTGTTCCTCCGGAAATTATCCAGCACTGAGCATTATGAGCAGCCTTTCCTCATATATACAAAACAAATTTTTAAGCAGACAGGCCAACAACAAGTTGGGGGATTTCTGATACAACTTTTGATCTCCTGCTTTTTCACCAAAACAACCTTTTTAGAAAATTTTTGTTCTCTCCGAACTAGAATTCATAAGAGCCATTTAGGCCCGGCTGTCACTCCACTTATTATTACCAAAAACATTGATTGACTGTAGGGTTTAACGCGCCGACGCAACGCAGGCGATGAGGCGCGCCGTAGTGGACGGCTCCGGATTAATTTTGACCACCTGGGGATCTTTAACGTGCGCCGAAATCTCGTACACACGGGCGTTTTTGCTTTTCGCCTCCATCAGAAAAGCAGCCGCCGCGGCCGGAAATCGAACCCGCGACCTCGTGCTCAGCAGCGCAACGCCTTAGCCACTGAGCCACCGCGGCGGGTTATTATTACCAAAAACAAAGCCATTTAAAAGTACATTGCACGTTTCGTTTAATCAAACTCCGTTACGCGGGTATTTGATGTGGTTCCGAGACGAAGCAAACATAGGAGACTACACCTAACGTCGTACGATAACGTCCTATGCATACCGAACGTCTTATGTTAACCTAACAGTATGCCTAATGCAAAAGATGAAATATATCCGGAGGAGCGATGGGGTAACTATTTGGTGAGAAGCTACTGTGCATAAAACTGTACTGGACTGTTAGACGAGGGCTCGGACACTTTGACCCGAAAACAAATGATGCGGTAGGAATTGAGCTTTTGTGAACAAACTATCTGCTGGAAAGTTGTCCATGATCAATTTCGCCTGCCATGAGAAGCTCAGACTATGTCTGATGGCCTTGTATATTCCTTTCTTTTTTTCTTCAGTCTATCCAAATGATTTATTTTTTTACTTATTTATAGATTTTGTGGCCCACAGTCACTACACTGACTATCCCGTCCTTTCTCACCATCAACCAGCAGAATGTCGTGCACATGGTTCTGAAGATTCTGGGCTGACTGTGACGCAAAGCCAACCACTCCTGCCAGCATGCAGCCGAGCAGCACGGCAGATTTCCTGCATGAGCAAAGAAAGCAGATGTGAAAATGACGGATGCATGTTGGTCAGCTAAGTGCCAACAAAAAACCTGTAACATCACCCACACGAATGGATGCAAAAAGCTTGAAAAGTCATGTCAGCACAAAGTCTCTCAAAGCATGCAGCTTCAGGCTGCCGACTCAAGGATGCCAGTTTTCATCGGAAGTCAAGTCCATCTCAATCACATCGCGAACTTCCTGTAAAACACTTGTTGTGGCCATTCCTTCCAACGCGAACTCGGCGAAAGGCGGAGCGTAAATGATAATGCATGCACTCGTAAATTAATTAGGAAGGCGTTTCCTAATTAATTAGGAAACACAGCCCCAGGGCAAGGACGGAAGAAGTGATGAACTAGAGAGCTGAACAACTCGGGAACGACTTGTTACAAGATGCGGAAGAACACAGGACGCAGACACGCATTCGTTCAATGATTAGTTCAATCACACGGGATATACAACAGAAGCTCAGCACACATCAATGATAATACCGACTAACAGGAAGTGTCAAGGCGGATTCAACAGCCCAGATACGCGATTCCTCGTTCTAAAAAATGCAATCGATGGCGTGCTCACACATTGTTCACCCGGAATGTCAACCACTGAAGTCTCCAATAATTCCCGAGAGTGAGCACATCGATACTGTTTCAAAATGCGCATTTTTCTAACCTTTGGGTGTCAAGCATGTTTCTCGCATGTCTTGCATTGTATTCCAAGATTACCTCCCGTTCTTGTGCGCGTAATGTAAGCATGTTCACGAAGGCGCCCATTTACGCATCTACCACCGTTACCTTCATCACTGCCATGTTATATGACCGATTATTGTTTGTTTTACTTTTGTTAATCACCTTAAACAGCTCTCTTAACTCTACTTGATACAACGTACTTGATCCGCTTTCATGTTTTTACGATTCCCAATAAGTTGCTTTGTTTTCTTACCTAAACGCGTGCTTACCTAAACCTTTGTTTTCTTACCTAAAACGCGTACGAAACGCGTGCTAAGAAAAGTCCAATTTCATACACCACGCTGTCTGCACATTTGACGTGGTGGTTCTAATGCTGTTCGTGTGTTGGGCCATCGTTGCTAGTTACCTGGGCGCTGAAGACCCCAGGGCATGCAAAATGGGAACATGTAAAAATGAGCGCATTTGTCATGGCGTTACGCAGTACCACACTGGAGATTTTATACTTAAGAAGGAACGTTAAAACAAGCAATCATATTTGCCAACGTGATGTTTCGTACAATGCTATTTAACGAGATAATTTCAAGCGAATGCTAATTGACTGCAAAAACGGCGCTAGGATAGCTGACGAAGCAGATACAAAGAGACATATCCAAATGATTTATGTTTGGTAGGAGTTATTGTTTACTAATTACGAAAATTTAAGAAAATTGATGTAATGGTAAGCTTCTTGTAACTGGCGAAGCAAGGCTACTCCATGCTCTCACAGCACGGAGAAAAAATCAGTATTTGAAGCATTAAACACGGAACGGAGGTTAAATTAGAGTGATCTATTGTTTGCCACGCGTTCTTCTCTGTTTTGAGAACACAGAGTGTTTGTTAAGTGTCAACATTTAGTTGAGTGTGGATCAACTGGCATATAATTTCCAGTCAAGCGGATTTCGCCTGATTTGGAAGACTAAGCATGCCTGCATTTTATTTTTGTTCTCAGGTGAAGTTCGTTCGCTTGTATTGACATTATTGGTTTCATTTTTTTCTGACGTTATTCGTTCCATGAAACATTGAGCAGACCTAAGTTTCTTGTCGAGTTGTTTTGTAAGATGCCAAGGTTCAGCTCCGTAGGTCATCATCGGCAGTATACACAGGTTGTTTATTTTTCTTTTGAGAGACAGAGGTGGCTCACTTTTTATTATTTGAGTGTGCTTACCCAACATCTCTCCAACCCATACCTATTCGGCGCCGGATTTTATTCCTATGGTTGTAGTCAGCACTAGCCATCTGTCCGAGGCAGTTATATTCTTTTAGTTCTAGCATTTCGCGTCCTCCGCTGCAGAGGGCGTTTTTGGCAGGCGTAATGCTCATTACATTAAATTTATTCATATATAGTTGCAGCGCCAGGGCCGTGTTTTCTGATTTTATTTCCTCGACCATTGTTTGCATGTGTTCTGCAATATCACTCAGAAAGGCATTGTAGTCCACAAACCTCAAATGTATTCTCCGTTTATTGCTATTCTTAAGTTTCATCAGTCAAGCATTATAAATATCTTCTTCAAACATGTTGTGAATAGTTTTAGCGACATGGTACCTCCATTGATTACTCCGTATCGGATCAGCAAGCTATCGCCTTGCTTGTTTAGGGCTATCCTGGTCTTTGAGTGCTTCTGGCACGGCTTGCGTGAGCATGGAGCCAAACGCTTTCTCATAGTCTATAAATGCGATGTAAAAGGCGTTAGTGTACTTTTGGGATTTTTCTATTACCTATTTGACAACACGGGCGTGATCCATCGTTGATTACCTTTTCCTAAACCCAGCCTGCTCTCTGGGTTTTGGGAATCCGGGCTGTCATCTCTGCGGCTAACTATAACTTTGCCAAACAGCTTGTAAACAGATTAGAGTAGGCTGATGGGGCTACCATTCCGAGGTCCTTGTGATATCCCTCCTAATCAATAGAAATGATGTGGAAATTTTTCCAAGCTATGTTCACTTTTTGAGCCTTTAAGTGTTCCGAAAATAGCAAACAAGCTTTTCAACTACAATATTTCCTCTCTGCTTCAAAAGATCCACCGTTATGCCATCGTCACATGCATCTTTTCTTAATTTTGTGCCGTTGGAGCCTTTCCTAGTTCCTCTTTAGTGGCTAGTAGCGCATCGCAAAGTGAGTTCGTACTTTCAGTAACTTCCCCTGGTGTAACGTCGCTAGCATGCATCCTGGTGTAAAATCGTTCTGCTACCTTTATTGTCTAGTCCAAGTTGAGCGTCATGTTACCCTGATCGTCTTTGAGTGCGTACATTCTGCTTTTGCCGATGGCTACCTTCCTGTTAGTTGCTTGCTTTCAAGCTTTTTCGTATTCACACCGTTACCTTGATCACTGCCATGTTATATGACCGATTATTGTTTGTTTTACTTTTGTTAATCACCTTAAACATCTCTCTTAACTCTACTTGATACAACGTACTTGATCCGCTTTCATGTTTTTACGATTCCCAATAAGTCGCTTTGTTTTCTTACCTAATGTTACGGTGTGTTTTCTACATGCTGCTCCTCCCACAAATACTGCAAATTCTGTAAGTGTCATTGTTCGGCCCTCATTTGACCCATCCACACTATCCTGGTTCTTGCTTAAGAGCGCAAATTTGTTTTGGTGCAATTTAAACTCTTCCGTCTAGACTCTGATCGACTCCATGCTGGGCTTTTTTTATTTTTCACGAGTTTTCTTCTTTCCTTTTGAGATTCATCCGTACCTTGCATCTAATCATCCTGTGATCGCTGCTGCGAATCTTACTCAGTACTTCTTCGTCCTGCACAATATTTTGGTTGTCACTTATAATGAAGTCAATTTCGGTTTTTGTTCTTTAGTAGCGCTTTTCTAAGTACATTCGCAATTCTTTATAGAAGTATGTGTTCATCAACCGCAGGTTATTTCTGTCAGAAAATCCCAGCACTGCATCTCCTAGAGAGTTGCGATTGTCTATTCCAAAGTTTCCCATCGACCTTTCTCCCGTTTGCTTCTGACCGACTTGTGCGTTAGTTCTCTGTTGTTTCCGTGTGAACCATGCGTATAAAAAATTAATCTAGCAAACGCCTTTGCAGTCTTACGGCCGTGTGCGGGGGGGGGGGGTAACGACATACGCGAGATGCGTATCTCTCTCTCGCTCTCCATCTCTCTCGTTATACTCTTTCTTCGGTGTTCGTCTGTCACTCTGAGGTACGGAGTGCTGCCTGCTCCGGAAGTACTAATCATCTAAGATACCTCAGAGGCTTAACTAGATAGGTTTAATCATACTTGGAAGGCTGTTTCGTACACAAACAGCAGTCGCTCTCTTGAAATGGATCTGACCACCCTGACGTAGTAGTTCGCCTACACCTCCTATGATTTGCCAAAGCAAATTTCCGTCCTGAGTCCACAGCAGCTGTAGAGCACCCGACCCCAGCGGCGGTGAAGCCAGCGATAAAGCACAGAGTGCTAAGAACATTTGGTTTCGGACCGGCCACCTTCAGAACATGCAAACGAGATGGTGTTCGCGTATGCAAGGACCGATCTCGCAATTGTTTTGTACACCAACTTAACCCTTTGATGCCCAGTGTTGCTCAGGAGAAACAACTCAAACAGTATTTTTATCTCGCACTTTGGGTTTTTTTTCGATATTCAGCACCATCTATCGACAGACAAAGGATCCCGGACTTGCAAAAGTTAAAGAATAGAGGGCGGCACACACCTCCGTGTGCTAAAAAATATTGTTTGGGCGTGCCAACTCGCATCCAGCCCGGGTGGCTGAATGGGCTAGTCACAAGTAACCGAATGGTGAGATTTTGTTGTTATTACAAATCATAGTTATTACAAATTATCACAAGATATTACAAATGTTATCACAAACACAAACTTTACGTTATTGCCTTCACTTGAACCATTTATCATGGTGATCAAAGTAGCTCTCCTGTTCAAATGATATATGGGCAGCCAGTGCCCAGTGTTTCCCAGTGCCCAGTGGGCCTAGTGTGTCCAAGTGTTCGACCTAAAGAACCAAATTTTTTCTGAATTCATAATTGTGATGTAGGAAGTTTTCTTAGATCATTAAATACTTCTTGCACGCTTAAGCTAAATAATGAACTTTTTGGGCATTAACCGGTTAATATGATAGGAGCCGGAAAATCGGAGCCTTTTGAAGGAGATGAGTTTTCTGAAGGCGGAGGACGTGACGTGTTTGACATTGGTGTCCCACTCAAATTCGTAAGTGTCCCACTCAAATTCGTAAGCCGAAGTATGTGGGGGTATCATTATTATTATTATTATTAGGCCGAAGTATAGTGGGTATTATTTATAGTGTACAGTTGGAGGTCAATGGGAGTTGTCCCAGTCAAATTCTTAAGTAAATATTATGCCGAAGTATTTGTGGGCATTATTAATAATATTATTATTATTAGGCCGAAGTATAGTGGGTATTATTTATAGTGTACACTTGGAGGTCAATGGGAGAGGCCTTCGTCCTGCAAGTGGGATGGTGATTATTATTATTATGATGATGATGGTGTTGGTGGTGGTGGTGGTGGTGGTGGTTGTGATGACGACGTAAAAAGGAACGAATCTTTCTTCCTAGTAACAACCAGCAGGGCACATTATTTGACGTTTAGCGCCTTCTGCCAGTCTTTACTCCAATCAGAAACTTCATTCAGGGCTACATGTAACGCTCTGTGATGTTCAGCTGAGTTCACCTCCCTATTACGTTCGATACCCTAGGTACGTGCGCCAATCTGTTTGAACAAAAACGCTGAAATATTTTTGTGAGGCGAAGCTGCATGGTCTCATTTACCCCCTTTTGTTTTGAATTGTTCAACGCTTTGAGAATTGTTCAAGCACAGTGTTCTGTATACTCTATACCTGCTGCCCTGCAACGTCTTAAAACTTTGTGAGGCTGCTGATCCGATGGAATAGTTTTTGGAAGGGTTTGGCATGTTTTGCTTCGACTTCATTCTGGATGAAAAGCGCCCAATTATTCTTAAACGTACAAGTTGCCATTATGAATCACAAACATTGAACGCACCAAAATGCCTTGGCACAAACCACTGCATTTACCCCAGTAAACTTTTGAAGACCGTCTGACACAAACGTATCCCCGCCATAAACATTTATGTGGTCGTAGTATCTCCTCGGCCTGTTCATTCATACAATGTTCAGAAAGCCACAACAATGCAAAACTGGTCCTAAATTAGGACGTCATTTAGGTTTTTCAACTATGAACCTTTTGCGTACTCTCATAAGCTGATCGATACTCCCTCGCAATTTTAAATCTACGTATGCAATAAAATTGCGCACTACCAGTCGCTGTCGCCCTATTTTGATCACAACACTCACATTAAAGTGGAGGCTGACATCTCCGTAGTCATCAGCCGAAAGAGCCCTTCGACGAATACTTGTCAAACCTGCATTAAAAAATGACACAATTGTACTAACATATAGGTAGGCGCACACTTACAAACACATAGCAAAACATCATTCTCGGCTGTCCACACGCGCTGATATGTTTCACATATGACCAGCCTTACCCGACGACCTCAGCGAGCACACTGTAGAGAGGCAACTTCTTTATGCTCCCGGGTAGTTTCGTGCTCACTGAAAATATAATTTCAATGTTAAAGGGACCCAAAAAAGCTTTGTGAAGGTGGCAATCAAATGCATTCAGGTGGTAGAACACATAA
Source organism: Haemaphysalis longicornis (assembly GCF_048455015.1). NCBI lineage: Eukaryota > Metazoa > Arthropoda > Arachnida > Ixodida > Ixodidae > Haemaphysalis > Haemaphysalis longicornis. The sequence continues at coordinate 43,195,632 of NW_027526295.1, forward strand.
CGGGGGATTTTCGAACCAAGTGTGAGCCCCATACGTTGTACGGATAATTTGTAAACAATTTTTGAAGATCGCCTTTCTCAGCCGATGAGCGCGCCACTGCAGTGAGCCGACCGCGGGTGACGCAACGGTGAGGCGCCCCCCTGATTCGGCCGATCGTCGGTCGCCGGCAACGTCACTGCCATTGGCTTCCGGTTGCTCTTCCTCCTTGCTCCGCGATCCCGAGGCAAAGGCGGGTCTGCAGCGATTGACGCGTCCCTAGGGGCAGGAATGTAGCTAGCGGAGAAGAACGGAAGTCGAGCGTCGCGATGTCACATGGCTATTCCCAGTGTTTCCAGCTGCTTTGAAAGAAGCAGAGAGGGAGAAGGAATCATTCGGCAAGGGGGAAGAGGTGCACTTAATTGCTTCTGGCGCAGCTAATAGTGAATGTAGATTAATGATTCCAACGGCATTGCATCGCTATATTGGTACTACGCGACAATAAAGGCAGTTTGTAACTTTTACAACAGTCTTTTTTGGGTCCCTTTAAACTACGGAAATTTTGATATCATCCAGTTGGCTGCATTTTAACGAGGCCAAATGGGAAGGTGTAACAAGTCCACTTTTCGATTATGCTTGCAGTGCAGTCCACACCCCAATGAGAGCTCCCTGGGAATGTTCTAACTCTCATGAGAGTGCTACTATCATACTGTCAGCACACAAGCGTTTTCTGAGGAGCAGCTTCCTCGCCTGAAGGTTACCGAATATTTACGCCTGTCTGAAATGAGCCCTTCTCACGGTTGAGCTCCAAGTATCTTAACTTACAATTCGGTAGAAAAAAGTGTAATGATGCTTACGGTCTTCTTAATGATACCAATACGCTTTCAGTGTAATTATGTTCACCGAAACGGAGTTTTAATGATAAGACGTACCTATATGCCATAATACAATCATACTATATGAATCGTACTGTAGAGCACGAAGGATGCGTATGCATGCTGAACTTGAAGAGCGCGCGATTCGAATGGCTTTGTGATTTTTTTCTGGTTACTACCAGTTATGACGTCGTTACAAATAAATCGGGATCGCACGTTCCTTTACATGCCATCGTTCAACTGGTGGGGATGCTTCAAATTTTCCCGTGTTTTTATATCGTTTTCTCGAATTTTATTTTGTTTCGTAGATGCTACTAATCCTTGATATCGATTTAATTATTAGCATGCTGATTGACAGCATTATAAAACAGAATTTAAAGTAATGCTTAACCTTAACTGCTGTCAGAACACCATAGCCCCACCTGCCAGAACAGCCGAAAACACGCTAACCATCCTTGACCTTTTCATCAGAAATTTCGACATCCGATTCGTATTAGCGGGTGTAATCGCATACGCAATTAGTGATCCCCTACCAATTTTTAATCCCTTGAGCAAACTTTAAGCCTGCTGAAAGATTCCACCATTACACGTATCGTCAGATCAACCCCGCAACGTTAAATTTATTCCGTCAGGTTGAAACAGATACAATTTGCGATCAAATTCTTCCAGACGGTAATGCCAAATAAGCTTACAAAGCATTTATGAGTGTCTTCACGACTGCATATAACGCTTCTTTCAAATATAAGGTACACACACTAATAAACAAGTCACGCAAACGTTGGGTTACAAAAGATATGCCGAACCTTCCTAGAAAGCGAGACCGACTGTATGGTCAATGTCTTCCAACCAGTGTCCTCAATCATTGAATTTATATAAATAGGTTAGAAAATACGTTAGCAATAAGTTCAAGTTTGCCAAAAAACGCTTCCACCTCGATCTTTTCACTTCATTAACAAACCGCTCGTAAGAAGTTTGAAAATTTTAAATTCTTCAGTCCAACGTTCACCAACCCTATCAGAGGTCTAATTAAGAATGGTCGGAAAATAACTGGAGTACATTAGAGCAACCTGTCCTTCATGAATTCATGCAATCAAAACTCGATTTTCTGACCCAGCTGATCGCAGAGAAATTAAAACATTATTTATGGAGTTCAAAAACACCAAAGCAGAAGATGCTTTTGGTAGTCAGATTAAACTTATAAAATACCTGATTTGTGTAACATCACACTGCTCAGCCCACATTTTCAATGCCTGCATATGAACTGCTAAAATTCCAGCTAGCATGCACCTTTGAAGAGTTAAAAATAACGTACAAGAATAGAAACCAAAATGATTTTCCAATAACCACCTGACAACTATTCTACATGGTTTTTCAAAGGGTCTGGAAAACAGTTTTGAAAGACCTTCAACCTCCTTTCCTTGTCGGTTCCAAATGTTGCCCCGCCACAATAGGGTTACCGACAACACATGTCGACCGAATTGGCACTACTAGCACAAAAATAACATAAACTTGAAAATGTCTAAAAGAAAATTACGGTTCTCGACATTTTTTTGGACTTCAGGAAGGCGTTTGACTTTATTAACCATGATTTACTTCCTAAACTTGATGACTTGGAATTTTGTGGTAACGTACTTTATTATCACCGTGCTTACAACGACGCTATACATATGAAATATTCACAGCCATTCCACAGTACAACCCGTGAAGTCAGTTGTTTTTCAATGGAGCATACTTGGTCCGCTTCCTTCTATCCCGTAAGCAAATGAAATCGCTGATGCTGATGGTCCTGCTAAGTGTATTATATCTGCCGACTACCCTAGTTCGTTTTCTAAGTAAATGTGAGGTTCATTTAACTGAATGGGCACACAAAACGTTGCGACTCATAAACAATTGGCTTTTCATATACAGTCAAACCTGGATGTAACGAAGTTGATAAAAATTCGCAATTTTTTGTTTCGTGCAGGTTTTCGTTACATGTAGGTTTCGAGTTAAGGCTGGCGTGAATGAAGCACAAAATAAACCAATATGCTAGACATCAGTTATGGTGAACTTACCTTTAAAGGATTTATTTCACGGTGAAAAACAGTGGGATATGCACCTTTTGCTTCCCCACGAGACTAGTCACTACACAGCACTCCAAAAATGAAAGGTCACTTACGCCCGTATTCATGAACAAAACTTAAGTATCACTTTTGCCTTCTGACACTTTTCGGTGCCTCAAACCAGTTTCAAGAATCAAACTTGTGCTGAAAGGGCGCCTTTTTGCGAACTTTATTCTCTGCCGCACACAGAGTTGCTAAGTGGGCGCTAGCTGAAATACTAACCGCCGTGGTGACGTTCGCCTTTACCGCTGGCGGAGACGGAATATAAAATGACGAGCGTGCCTTGAAAAGGCCGACCATCTGGTCTTCTAGCAGCAGAACTCATCACCGACAAACCGAAACCACAAATAGAAGAGGAGAGCGCGATTACACGCCGACAGGCAGGCCTAGCACCTAGCCGACACCACTCATACTGGAAGCGCACGGCAGTCTGAGGTTCCGGCGAAGTTCGCTAAATTAGTGCATTTTCTGAACCGATTTTTTAGAAAAAGTGCGAAAACAATGTCTCACCAGCGCAGAAAATTCGCTATGTCAAGATTAACATCACAATGCCTTCATTGTATTGAAATTGCAATCATGGGTTTCAGTACGACTGCAAATGGGGATCCAGGGGATCATTACATCCAGGTTTATTTGTATGACCTGATGAAAAATATAAACAAAAGTAAGGCCCGATTCATGCGCCTTTACTCTGCATCCAATACAGATTGACAAATAGACACCAAGTTGTGCTCTGTTTCAAAGGATGGTCGCCATCATCCTGGGAGGCAAGTCTGGCTGACCCCACCGCTGCGACATAGCTTCTGCTGACGTCCAGAGCGGAGGAAGCCATGGCCAGAGCTTCCCAAGACGGCGCCCTGGACTAAGGGTGCTCAGAAAAATAAAGTTTACTTCCTTCCTTCCTTCCTTCCTGCCCTGCTAAAGTGGATCTCCAGCAATGCTGTTGTAAACCACCACAAATTCTCATAAAGAAGCGTAGGAAATCTTTTTCGTCCTCTCGACGGGCTTGCCACTTGCGCTCGGCGTCCATGGCGGCAAATTCTGGGCCCTGCCTAGCCGGACGCATTCGCTCGACGCCTTGAGAAATAACCGCTTTACATAATAACGCTATACTTCCCTACCCTTGAAACGTAATCTTAAAACATAATCTTTACCAGGAACATAGAGAGAGGAGGGTTTTCCTCTTGTTCACAGGCGCCTTATCATCCGTAAGGCGGTCTTGATGCTTTTTTGTGATTTTTTAGACAGATACTAAGCTCTGTATTGTGTGCCGGATCAGCTTGACGCATGCACTCGACGTTTTAGGCGAGGACTGCTGTGTCTTGCCTGGGTTTTGTTTGCGACACAAAATTTTCCGACCAACTAGAGGCTAACTGCTTCGCTGTAGAACACCAGGTGTATATGTCTCAAACCCCATGTCTTGAGAAAAGCACTAACTGCCTAACAAAAAAATTATCCACTGTGACTTGTAGTCTGCGACAACACTACTTTTATTTCCAGGTTGACTTAATGTTATTATTAATAATTGCTTTTTTCTTCGTTATTGAATTTCGGTGCGTTAGTATGGCGAACAAAAACATTTAAAACCTGGATATGGTGCTCGTAGTACAAAAACGCATACTACGTATCATAAGCAACCTGCATTACTTTAAACGCACACACTAATAATTACACAATACTGAAAGTAAATTTTCCCCTTAATGGATAGCTGATGGCTCTGATTGAGAGCACGTGAAGCTTTCTCCTGAATAGTTTTTTAGTTTTCTCTATTCTAATACTAATGTATTCCTCACTCCAGGTAAGTATTGCCTGATGTAGTGCTTACTCCAACGAGCTTGTCGGGTTCCATTTATTTATTTCATTTCTTTATTTAGTTTTTCAATACCTTCCGGACCCGTCGGGCCTTACAGAAGGAAGTGATTGTTTAAATATCACAACAAAAGCTACTAGATACATGGAAAATCGGACATACAATGGCAGCAATAGATACAAAAATCAAAGGAAAAAAGTTAGACAAAGTGCCACAATATTATACAATATTATAAAGTAAAAAATGCAATCATGGAGGTCGATATAAATTCTCGACAGCGGTTTTAAAAGCGAGGGTATTAGCAAGGGTTGCAACTGAAGGTGGCAGGTCATTCCTTTCTTTAGACGTTTAAGATGCAAAGCATCTTTTGCTCGGGGCTATGTTCATTGTACGTTGTCCGTTGGCGTCCGCACCTCTCCTTCTCATCCCCCCTCCACGCCTGCTGTGCGATAATGCGCTTTTCACTCCGCCCTCCTCTCCACGCTAGCGCTATATATAACAGCGTTCACGCGCCGCTGCCTCAGTGTCTTCGTCGGATGAGTCTCGCTCCGGCGCCTGATGAGTACCGACCACGGAGCAAGATATAAAGAGGAGCGCCGACTGTGGCCCAGAAAAATTGTTTTGCTCGGGCCGATAATGTCCACGCGCCGCCGGCCGCCCAGCTTTCCCTTTGCTCTCTTCCTCCTTCGTTTGCCCTCTCGTCGCTGTGCCTCTGTACATGGCTCTTCCCTTCTTCGCTCTCCCCATAGGCGTCGTTTCTTTCGCAATGACGCCTGTCGTATGCCAGTCCTACTATGCAGGAGGAATGCCTGCACGCGCGGAATTTAAACACCCGTGCGCAGCCGGAATAGACGGCGCAGATAATCGCACGCCACCGCATACATGGCGATCGCTTATTCCCTATCGGGGGGCGTTTATTCTGACATTATGAAGACCCGCTAAAAATATTGTACTAACGCAGCAGATGTAAGACGCAACTGAACGACGACGACTTTAGAATCACCAAAGAATGAGCAAGAGTAATATGAAACGCCACAACATACAGTCTAGCATGATTCTGCTTACGACAAACCGATGCAGCGCAAAAATTACCCTCTGTTCTTGGCCCGCTCTCCGGCTGCCTGCTTAATTATTTATGCCGCTTCTGCGCACGAACAATGCTTAGAAGGGTCGCCCGGAGTCTCCATCGGCAAACGGTAATGAGACACACATTTCTGTTCCAATGACTAAATTGGACGGCTGCCCTGTTGTAATAAGTGTACAAAAACACTGTCATCTTGATAAGGCACCCAAGAATATCAAACGCAACCTTCATTGTAACCCATACCGCAACTTACCGCCCGATGTTCACTGTCACTCTACGGTCGTGTTATCTCGTCGATAACGCCGTGGATTCCAAATAAAATGCTGCGTTTTGTATGGCTGCAATTTTCGGCCTACGAGGGTTCCCGGCGTTTTTTTTTTTTTTGTTTTTCTTTAAGCGGCTGACCAGCAAAACATCCGGTTCGTAAAACCTTTTCTTTTAGCGAGTCATCACCACAGAGATATAGGGTCCGGACGAATTCAAATATAGTGAAATGAAGGCTTGTGAAAAGACCGCACTGTCAGGGCCTCGATCTTGAGCAGATTGCTACGTCGCGGGCAGTCGCGGGTGATGTTATCGCGTTTCTGTTATTTTCTGATGAGCGTGTGAGTGCCGGTCCGTGTTCTAGGCACACTCTGTTTTGGACGTAAGTTGGAGAATTGCGAGAAAGCTGAGGAAACTTTTATAATCGCTAGTGATCAGAACCAGTTGGTCCTTTCGCCTTTTGTAAAACCTGTTAAAACACACCCGAATTGGTGTTCACAAATTTACAAAACGGAGTCACATTTTCGGCAAGCACTGCGCAAAAGGTAGTGTTTGTATAGCAGCCATATGTCTATATGTGCGCTCTACATTTTGTTTTCCCGCCATGCAAACCAGTCCTTAACGTATCTTTGCCGTGCCGTACGACCACTCAATTCCTTCGGGTTCGGGTTACCCAGAAGGTGCTGTCGAACAATCAAGCCGTGCGAAGGAGGAGCGCAATGAATGCGAAGCGGCGCCAACGCAGGCCCAAAGCACTCCGTGCACAAAACTACCGTCGCCGAAGCAGACGACAAAAGCCGACGGAATGCGTTCCGCCAACGCGCCCACCGGCGCACGGGGAACGCCGGCCGCTGGACCATTCGCTGCGCCATCTACATTGTGCTCCGCGAGTGGTGGACATTAAGAGCCCGCAGGAGAGAGCGAAGTCGGCACTCCTGTTTATCTTGCTCCGTGGTACCGACAGTCCTGCTAGCGGATTTCTGACACAAGTTCACCCAGCATCAGCCAACCAGTTAACAGAGCCGTTCGTCAGAGGGAACCCTGAGGTGATGCGAAGCATCGCGGAGTTTCCAACATGTGGGTAACCAAAGCAAGTAAAAATAAAGGGAACTTCGCGATGCTTTGCATGACCTCAGGGTTCCCCTCGGGAAGATGGTGTAATTTTTTACAAGAAAAGAGTGGTAGAATGAATTCGTGTGGGCAAAAGGAATGTCAGCTTCCTTTGCATGATCAGTACGCGCAGATAAGTGTGCAGGTGCGGAAAGGAGTTCGTGTATAAGACTGGGGTTGTGATAATAAATTTTGTAAAATAAAATGAAGGGAGAGGCAAGTTTACAGAAAGCTTCGTGGATGATACGCTCGCAGTACGACGATATCAAGCGCGCGCTGCGATTCTGAACTGATTTTAAAGTGTTTGAAAGATGATCGAGGCCGGGATCCCAAACCGAGGAGGCGTACTCGAGTTTTGAACGCACAAGGGTCTTATATAGCAGAAGCCTTAGCGATGGAGATGTCATGTAAAAATTCCTGCGTAAATAGGCGAGCATGCAGTTGGCGTTATTAGATATCTACTCGATGTGTTTTTCCCAAGATAGGTTAGGGGTAATGCGAACTCTTAGATATTTGCAAGACGTTACGTCTTCTAGAATAGAACCATCGAGGTGATAGTTGCGAACATCGGAACAATGTGTGTGACGAGAAATACTCATTACTTTGCATTTTGTAGTATGTAAGCGCATGTTCCAATAAGCGCACCAAGCAGAAATACTGTCCAGGTCCGCATGAGGCATCGTACTGTCAGAGCTGTTAGACATTTCCCGGTAAATAGCGCAATCATCGGCAAACAGTTTAATGGAGTTAACAACACTACGCGCGTCATTTAAGAAAATGAGGAAACGCAACGGCCCGCGAACAGATCCCTGAGCAACACCCGAAATAACTGAAGAAAGGGACGAGTCGAAGTCGTTAGCTGTGACGAGTTGGGTTCGGTTAGAAAGAAAATTTTTGATCCATGTAAGCACCGGTTGGTCGATATTTAACTTGCTTAATTTCAGGGATAGAAGTTGGTGAGACACGACATCGAATGCCTTAGAGAAATCTAGGTATATGCAATCTGTTACAGTTTTCTTATCTATTGCTGCAAAAAGGTCATGCGTAAAAGAAATAAGTTGCGTTTCACATGAATAAGACTTGCGAAAACCATGCTGAGATGAGGAAAAAAACAAATTGGCCTCGACAAAGGTTCGATAAAACCTTGAAAGGCCTCGATAAAGGTTCGATTGGCCTCGATTGGCCTCGATAAAGGTTCGATAAAGGTTCGAGGCCAATCTCGATAAAAAAGATTCACCTTGATTGACCTCGGAATAAATTATATGTTTGAAAATTTTGATGGACACGCTATTATTGATATCGGCCGATAGTTCAGCGGTGATTATTTATCACCGGACTTATACAAAGGCGACACCTTGCCCACCTTCCAATCTCTCGAAGGGACTGGAAAAACAATTTTAAGAGAATAATGGATGAATGCACCTCAGTGTTCTTTAAGAACTTTGAGTTAATGTCATCAACTCCAGAAGAAGAGAGCTTCAAACCATTATTGATATGCACTACACCAAACCAATCAGTGTGCACAGGATCCACGGGAATAAATTGTGAACCAACAAAGTTATGGAGACGCGCACCATGTAACTGTAAAAAAGATTTAGAAAATACATCATTAAGCACGTTACAGCGCTCTGAAACCGCGTAGCAACACCATCATCATCAATTAAGTATACAGAGTTACGTTTCGAGCTGTTGCCCAAGTTCCAAAACATTTTAACATCCTGGGTAAGAAGTGTGGAAAGCGTGTCATGTTAAAAGACCAACATTGCTTTCTTTACTGCGTCTTTGTATGCAGTAGTAGCCTGGTTGTAGGGACGCCACCGGTAATGCGCATCGGTGCCCTTCGCTTTACGAAAAAGGCGTTGTTTCTTATTCAGTATACGTTTCAATAAAACCTCAAACCAAGGTGTTCGATGCTTACATGATAGGGTGCGTAGCGGGATGTATTTGTTTATTAAGTCACTATTTTTGTCCTTAAAAAGGTGCTAATTCCATTCAAACGAGCGCTCTTCAAACTTGGGCAGGTATTCATCAGTAAAAATCGCTAGTCCTTGGTTGATTGCAGTAAAGTTCCCCTTGCTATAATCTCGAATCTGTTTTGTTGTAATTACTGGGCGGTTAACTTTTTCATTAAGCACAAAGTGAATGAAGCAATGATCACTAAGGCTTGGAAGGAAAGTAAGTTCATGGACCAGATCGGGAGCAGTGGTTAAAGCAAGATCGAGAGTATTTGCGCTTCGAGTAGGCTCGCTTATTAGTTGTGAAAAGAGAAAATCTGTGCACAATTTTCTGAATGCTTTTTTCTTAGATGTAGACGTTAGATGTAGACCTTTTTTTGGTCCTATCATAATCTTGTAGTCATTTCTCGCAAATGTGGTTGGCTTGGGCTTAGTGGTGATTGTGCTAATCCCGGCCGCTGAATGATTGGGGTGAATCCTGACGTACTGCCACTCACCTTTTGTTTTCTTCACTGGGCCCCACCACCCGTTTCACTCCAGTTATGCTTATAATTCATTGTGATCGTATCTTCTTTGTCGTTGTTGTTCATCCCGTCTTTGTAATCTGCTTTTCGCGGTGGCCGCTTTTCTGATGGAGGCGGAAAGCGGTAACGCCCGCATGTTCGAGGTTTCCGCGCACGTCAAAAATCCCCAGATGGTCAAAATTATCCCGGAGCACTTCTCTATGGCGCGCCTCATGGTCTGTGCAGCGTCGGTGTGTTTAACTTCATATTCAATCAATCAATCAATCAATAAATCAATCAATCAATTTGATCTGCTTTCCTTTTTCAGAAGGTTGAGTGTTGTTCCAATGTTCTAGGAGGGCTTACTAACTCGTCGTACTCAGAAGCTAGGTCTATGCAGTAGGCCTTGCTTCACGGCTCCATATCCGACTGGACATCGACTACAAAGTCGCACAATGGGCACGTATGAACCAATCGTGTGCATTCGTGACACACAGAAATTTCGCGAACAATTTATGTCGAAAAATTATGGGTAAGGGGGCTAAGACACCGGGAGAAGACGGGACAGCTCGCACTGTCCCGTCTCCTTGCTCTGTCATTGGGACCCCCCACCCGGACTTTTAACATCATGGATCACCGACTCGCCCCAGAAACCACACTCCGAATAATTTATCCCCTTTTTGACCTCATGACTTTGCATATCCTACAGTTCACATAAACCTTCACCAGGATCCCACCGTTCAATGCAAAAAATACGTTTTGAAACTACGATTGAAGGCTTTGATTACCTGGCAAACTGGATAAAAGCTTTCTTATGTATTTTATGCAAAACATTTTCGCCACAAAATGTCAGGTGAAATCTACGCAGATCGTGGGTGCTAACACAAACTGTCTTTCGCTTTCTTCAGCCACATCACCGAACAATGCATTAAACGCCCTAACAGCCACACAAGAAAGGCATAATAACCATGCACACCCACAGGAATTCACGCAGCCCCACCAGTTGGTAAACGTCAACGTGGGCCAAATAAAACATAAAACGTTTGAGCTTCCACTGGGAATCAAGCACGCCCGTTTGGGGACGCCCATTTAAAAAAGTCAGAAAAAAAAACCAGCCAAAACAAACGATCCACAGCTGTAAGCGTAAAAAGCACGCTTCTTTGCTTCCTACCACTGAAACAAGAAATGTCCTTTGTTTACAGAGGAAAACTTCTAAATTATTATTCCTAGCAAAATATTCTGCCGCTATCTTGAGGCTAACCGCGACGTAATTTCTGGATGTGGTGTCTTGAAATGAGGGCTACAACTTTTCTGTTGAATCCCCCGCTGGCACCGTAATCATCCTGCAAGAACCCTGCTATAAGGCCATCATCCCTGCACAGGTGAAGCATGGCAACAGATGCTCCTGTCTGTCCCCTCGGGCCGCAACATGTGGTGCCGGAAAACCAAAGACGAAGCCCAGAAGCCGACCTATAGAGCACAATCAATGCCAGTGACTGCAGGCAATTGAGCCCCAGAACCATCTGCCGCCGACTCACCCTGAACTGGCTGGCTCCATGGCTAACTGCGACCGAACTTCACGCTCGAAGCCCTCGAAGGCACCGACGCCAAAGCCAGTGTGCTTACCGTCTCCTTGATGGTCGCCAAGTTAACAAAACTTGACCGACACCATGCGTTCACATCGCCACTTCACCGACAGCGAACACCCACTGGAATCAGTGCCCCGATGGAGACAAATGCCACCCCATCCAGTCTACTGCACTTAGCACAAACACTACCGCAACCGAAAACCAAGATGATGAGATGGATGCTGTGCGTTCGTTGCGAAACTATGTCCGTACTGATTTCAAGATAATTCTAGCCAATAGCGAGTGATTATTGACTTCACAACTTCCCCAAGGGTCAAACCCGAAAGCTAAAATAGAGCCTGATATCTAGCTTTGTTCTGGCTAACGCTCTTCTCAAAATATGTTACTAGATAGAGGGCAGTACAACTGCATGCAACGCTCGAACGTCATCGATAGGCAGCGCCAGCCAAAAAAGAGTGTCGAACAGCGAGGAAGATTGGCGTCGCTGCGTCGTTCATGGCTGAAGGTGTTTGTGGCAGATGCATATTGTGGTGGCGGGAATATGTTGAACCCCCCGCTGGGACCTTCCTAATCGTGTACGAATCCTGTATAAATCCGTCATCCCCGCACATAACCACGGATCCTGCTGTCTCCTCCTGCCGTAACACCTTGCTCGCAACCATACGTGCCAACATCTTTGTAAGTCATAAAATCATCATCATCATCATCATGATCAGCCTATCTACGCCCACTGCAGGGCAAAGGCATCTCCCATTATTCTCCAATTACCTCGGTCCCGTGCCAACTGTGACCAATTTATCCCCGCAAACTTCTTGATCTCATCTGCCCATCTAACTTTCTGCCGCCCCCTGCAACGCTTGCCTTCCCTAGGTATCCACTCTGTTACCCTTAATGACCAGCGGTTATCTTGCCTTCGCATTTCATGCCCTGTCCACGTCATAAAATATTGAATATAAAATCCGTTCTTTTAAGTGGCGCCTGTCTCGTCTTAAAAACAAGCATCTGAGTGATACTATACATTAGCATGAATTAATTGCGGGCTATTTTTGCAGTGAATTTGCATGACACTAAGCGGCAGAGTCGATTACGGCGACCAGGTACCCTCAACTAAAACGTTGACTCGATATTTCTTCATAAGGGAAGTCATATTGTTTGTGTAGCAGCAACATCTTGCTGAACTATCCCAGTATTAACTGTGATAGTTCAGCAAGACACCGCCGCGACACAAACGGCCAGAACTGGTAGAAATTAGTACCCAGTGAGGATGCTGGACCATGGATCCATTGTCTGTAACTTACCTTTAGGAGCGGAGCCGGAGCCTTCTCTAGTAGTCGCACCCGCTGTTGCACTCAGTGGGTGACGGGGCGACGCGGGGTTTATAAACACGTAGCGCTTTCAGGCTGTGACCGGATACCCAAGCAATGCCAGATAAGAGAGTAGCTGGCCGGTGATAAAATTTGGGCTGATTATTAGCCTCAAATAACGGCGGGCTGGTCAGCCGAGTGCGGAGCTATCGTGGCAGCTGCTGTGGTTCAGTGATCTCTGCCAAGTCGGTGACTAGAGTTGCATGTTGTTGCGCAGACTGAAATGTTGGCTAGTGCAGACGCAACTTTTCCTAGGGATCATAGAAAGTTACTTAGGTTGGGTGGGTAGATTTTCTTTGGAGTCTAATTCACACATATTATTAGTCTCGTCTAGATATAAGACATACACAAACGCGATGGCTCTGTACAGTAAGTAGAGTCAAAAATGCCAAAAAAATAAAAGCAGTGTTACTTTATTCAATTGTTTTCTTTGCCTAATTAGTGGGTCGCATCCGAAAGATAGTTCTCGACATAATTTTTCTCTGTCCGGTGGCCAAAAAAGTGAAGTGCGCAAAGTAATTCCCATATATATCTGCAGGTAAACTTGGTATCAATCCTTTTTTACGACGCACACACGTGTCTCCTTCTCTGGCTAGAGATGAAAGCAGACATTTAAATTACCCAATGCCTAAAAAGAGCTCGTTGGTAGTCAATATTTTTAATCTATTTTATAATTTCCAATTTTAGAGTGACTGCACATCCATATGTGAAGGATGTGTAATGTCGAGGGAGGTATCATCTCCACATAGGACAGCTTGCGCCTTGTAAAACGAGGAAGGGTAATCAATAATAAAAACGTACGGAAGTAACGGACCTAAAGCAGGAACTTCGGGACGCCACTAGTTATTTCCTTCAGTGAGATTCGTTACGAGATACCAGCACATGTGTTTGTGGTGAATTAGGTAGCCCCAGAAAAAGTTTATGGCTGGACTGCAAAGATATAGGGTTCTTCTACTTTAGTGAGGAAAATTACATTAGGGACAAGATCAATAGTACTTTTATGTCATGTAAATTGCTTGTGTAACTAAATGCACAGTCGTTGCTGTAGAATAATGTTAGTAAAAATCCTTTTCATTTTGGCTCAAAATTTAATTTTCTTTCCCTAATTTAACAATGTCTAAATTCAGTATTTTTTCAAGTATGGTGTTTATACAATATTGTGGCGGGCCAGCAATTTTGCATGTTTCTAGGGTGATCTGTTTGAATATTACCGTTGTCTGCAAAGTTGCGAGATCGTCCTAATGAAATCGTGATGTATATTATACGATAAAAATTAATTTATTGGGTGGGCCAGCATTTGTATTATATTTTTATATAATTAATGTAATTCAATAAACAACAAGGGCTGTATTGCCTGACATTTGTTTTGTGAATTTTACAATTTCGCCTGTCATAATTTCTTTCAAAGAACAGCAACTTGCAGGCTGAGCGAGCAAGTTGGGTAGATAGTATTTGGGGGACAGCGCAAGACAGCAGGGAGAAGATAGAGGCAGAGAAGCAAACAGGACAACCGCTTACTTTCTACTCACTTTTTTTTTAATAGTACTGCAATTCATCATTAAATTCGAATTGCGCAGTGGGATGAGCACAAGAGAGAGCACAAACGAGCCCAGTTTCACAACTAAATATTTTTATTGAAAAAACCGTAAATATGTAGGTGTTGACAGGGCGCTTCACGTGGTACTACACGCAAGTTAACTGAAAGCACAGAACTCTCCCGATAAAATAATAACAGCGGGGCCAAGGAGGCTATGATCTGGAAAATTTTGGTTATCAGGGGGGTTACCTTTTAAGCTAAATGTGCTGCTTCATGCTTCATGCGTTCAGCTGCGTGTGAGGACACAAACTGCGCTCTCTTGTGCCATCTCTTGCCCTTGTCCCGTTTGGCAGTGAGAATTGAACCATAAATTCGTCTCAACTCGTCCAGCTTTCCCTGATTCCAACACTACTGTATCTTTATATAAACGAGCATGCTTCTTTTCTGGTCACCACTGCTTTATTCCATCCGATGATGCAGAAACACTACCGAACGAGAAAGCCAAACCATCGACGCCCCATTGTTACGAACGTGCCACATTTTTCCACCACCAAAGTTCTAAAAAAACCGCTTTTTCGTGTGCACGAGTGTTTACGTGCAGCTGACACATTCGCTTCTACGATTACTGATATGAGACGCTTCCACAGATGCTCTTGTTTTTTCTCCTTTATTCTTGTACAGATTGCGCTGCTGAGCACGAGGTCGCGGGTTCGATTCCCGGCCGCGGCGGCCGCTTTTCTGATGGAGGCGAAAAGCAAAAACGCCCGTGTGTCCGAGATTTCGGCGCACGTTAAAGATCCCCAGGTGGTCAAAATTAATCCGGAGCCCTCCACTACGGCGCGCCTCATCGCCTGCGTTGCGTCGGCGCGTTAAACCCTACAATCAATCAATCAATATTCTTGTACAGAATTTCTGTATTGCATAACAATGAATTTATAACCCATGGTCTGTTGATGTTTTGAAGAACCCACTCACTTTTTAATGTTTAGCACTTACACAGTAGGGTTGAGCTGTTATCCACTCCTTAAGCTGCAGCATATTTCTGTCTTTGGCCCCGTCGAAAAGGAGTTAGAGTAGCAGTTGGCGTTTTGCTTTTCTGTTGTGATCGTAGGTTGTTTTATTTGCATAGTACAGTGCGCATGTTCAGGATATCTTGTTCTCAATGTCGTGTGGCGATTTAGTGTAGAAATGGTTGTTCTTAGGTCACTTGCTCGTCTGTAGTGAATAGATGTATCATTGGGCAGTACCGCAAAAGTCAGTTTTCTTTTAAGTGCAGAGCACATTAGAGGCTCGCCTTGTCGTCGTAGCTCGCTGTAGCGCTCGCCGTCAAGCGACAGCAGGAATCAGGTGGTGCAGAGACATCACGAACCCAAGTAGAGCCCTGCGTACCCGTCGTAGAGCATCCGGCAGAGGCTTCGAAAACCAAACGGTTTAAATAGTCATGACCACTCGAAAATCGTGAACGGCTGGTGCTTGTCTTACATCTCCCCGTTGTTCAGAGCAAAAAAACTGCAGATGCATTTCAGGCAAAATAAATGTAACTAACCCGAAGCGCCCGCGTTCATTTATTTAGGAACGCTCGTTGGGTTGGTTTTTACGATAATAAGCAAAAAACGAAGTTGCAGTGCAACGCGCGAACGTGCGGGAGCAAAAGCAACCACAAAAAGAGCAGAACTTCCGCTAGCGCTCTTTTAGGCAGGGGGCACGCGAGCACAGCGGAGGCGGTAAATTTGAATTGTATTGGGTGGTACCAGTGAGCGGACAACGGCGCCGCAGCCCATTATGACGAATCACTAGTCTGCACTTCCGGCAGCTTTCACATTGAATGTAACGGCTTTCATTTATGTATAATATCATTTTCGTTCCTTTTTATTGTACGTAGTAAATAATTGCTCCAGTACAAAGTTTTGTTTTATTGCTTCGTCGGCTTATACAGGGTGTCCCAGCTATCATGCACCAAGATTTAAAAAAAGAGTAAAGGATTAACTCGAAGAAAACCTAGTGCATAATGTTCGCAGTACTATGAAGAAGCGGAGAGTAATATTTTCGTTAATGAGACTTAATTAACTAATTATAATTAATTATCTAACTCGAGAAATACTGTCCTAATCACTAAAGTGTCAATGAGGCACTTGTAGGTAACCACGAGTGGCATCTAACTGCGGTATTTTCAGCGATGAACTAATTGCGTACACATTTATTCTGACTGATAAAGAAAACCCGCGAAATATGAAAAATACCACGTGACGGCGCCTCCGCGCGCACCGTAAAGCAACGCCCTCAAACAGGCTGCCTCTGAGTTAGCCAGAATGAAATAGACAAAAGAAAGAAAGAAGAAATCGCGACCGAGTTTGTTCCTTATCTGCACACGCGTCCCGGGAATCTTGCTGCTGCTGCTCCTTCCATGCATGCTATTATCAAGGTGATGGGCTGTCTCTTCGGGCGGGTAACACGCAAAGCAGTTGCTTTCAATCAGCTTTGTTTGGGGACGCTGCTTCACAATGCGCGCGCAAGCGTCGTCACGTGGTATTTTTCATATTTCGCGGGTTTCCTTTATCAGTCAGAATAAATTAGTACGCAATTAGTTCGTCGCTGAAAATAGCGCAGTTAGATGCCCCTCATGGTTACCTACAAGTGCCTCATTGACACTTTAGTGATTAGGATAGTATTTTTCGAGTTAGATATTTAATTACAATTAATTAATTAAGTCTCATTAACGAAAAAATTACTCTCCGCTTCTTCACAGTACTGCAAACATTATGCACTAGGTTTTCTTCGAGTTACGCGATTTCTCTTTTTTTAAATCTTGGTGCATGATAGCTGGGACACCCTGTATATCACTTTTAACAGGCGGCAGCACACAGGCCTCTCAGCCGTCCAAGGGCATGCTATCAAAGTCAGGATTGAATGTTTGATATACTGTAAATACCTATCATTATCGGGATACGTTATTCATGTAAAAAAGCAATGGCGTGTGTGTTCTTCTGGAAGCATGGTCCCAAGACCAGAATTCGCCATTCCGTCTCGCGGGCATAAAACTCTTATAAAGTACTTGCTATTCGCAGCTTGTGGCTTTTTTAAAACAATTTTTGCGATTGCTCAATGAGTAGGAAAGTGAAGCTAAAAGACTGCAATATCAAGACTTGTGCACCCAGTGACGAAATACCGGATAAGGTATCTGGACACTGTTTGACGCAAGTGGGTGCCGGCTGTAGCAGCCACCGACACCACTTTTTGACTTACTTGTAAGCCGAGTCGCGAGACAAGGGAGCGTATTGCGTGCCTGGCGACGTTATTTGCCCGCACTTAGACGCGCTGCTGGTAGTGGCAAGGTCGGTTCTTTCGAGCCTGTCTGACGGGGGCCGCAAGAGTGCACAAGAGAATCTACTGTTTCTTTATACGCATAAAAATTATATTTTTAGGCTTTTCGGTGTGCGCAGTCGGCGCAGTCCAAAACTTATTTTTTTTAAGTTCAATGTTATAACACAGTTATCCTTGCATTTAAATGCGGTAAGGTCATTCGTCTCAAGGCAGTATAGTGCATTCTTGGAAGCGAAGCCCCCGAAACGGATTCGTGAGAATCAATTGGTATAAGAGCGCTGAGAAAACCAAAAGTTCATCGCCGCCCGTGTCTGTCGTCTCCCCTTGTGCAGCGTCTAAACCCGGTTCCCACTTCAAAAACTCTGAGCCAACTGGCCCAGCTTTCTACATTAGTCAGAAATTCCTTTTTGTTGGCCCATCAACAAACCAAAATATAACACTAAAATCGTAAACAAATGAACGAACAAATAAAAGCCTCAAAAACAAACTTGTAATTGTACAGGAGTGCAACCCGTGTAAGCTGCATTTCTTTTCTATAAAAGAAAAGGAAGCGGCTTTCAAGTTCCTTTTCAACTTCAAAGCCGCTCGTTTTTCCAAAAATCTTTGCAGATGCAGCCGTCTGTCGCGAAAAAGGTGATCGAGCATACAGTGAATAGCAGGCGTTCTGCCGCGTGCAAAGCCTCTTGTTCTGAACGTAAAGCAATGCATGCACTGCCCGGCTACTGACAAATGTGCAGCCAGAATTGCACCATGGAATGTAAGCGACTAGAGCCAGAACCCCGGAAAAAATTCGCGGAAAACTGGCAAGACTATAGGGACGTGGTGAGCCGTGCCCTTAATCGGAGGCATAAAGGCTGTGGTGATGACAACTACTAAACACCTGACCATTGCCACAACTCTTCAGGCAGAGGAAGTGGCATTTTCTTATTGATGCCGCGCACATCAGCCGAAACTGTCATCCCTGGCTTGAAGGAAGCCTGTCACAGCTTTCACACGGCAGAATTTCCAAAAAAAATTCCAGATTGATGTGGACGCCAGCTGACTCTTGGCAACGTCATTCGACACGCGATGGCTTGAGCTTTAGCCTACCGGCCAGCGTGCGATAACTGGTTGTAGATGGCGATTCCTCTCGTCTCGTATCAAGAAATGACTCAACACTAAGTCAAAACGCCGTCGGTGCTCTACTGCCCGTCCATCCCAAAGTAAAGAGCAGGAGCCCATTCTTAGGCTCCGCTAGGTTAATACGTAGGCCAATACGACTGAGCTTCATGCCATTTCAGCCCTACACGTGGAACAAATCACGGGAAATTCGAAACATTTACCTCTACAAAACACAAAGTACTTCCGCTATCACCGCAGATTTTTTCTGGAGAGTTTTTGCATACCGTCACATGTGTTAACGACTTGATGTTTGGTTTATAAAACGATTTTTTAATCGTAAGCATGACACATTTTTATAAAATTCTGAATGTCGGGGGCTGTTTTTTCTGCCTCTGAACACGCTAGGGAGACAATTTCTTTATTATTCACCAACCATTTTTCATTCGTTATGCCCATTTACTTTGCGTAGAAAAAATGGTTCTATTTGCATAATGCACCCCATTTGAGGTAAGTCAGCCATTTTGCTCTAATTCGAAAACCAACATAAACAAGTCCACTTTGAATTTTGCCCGCTCTACGCGTCTTCAGAAACGAACGATTAAATCAGGTACCATGCCGATGGCCATCTTCGCAGTGTTGACAAGTTTGGTAATGCAAAAGGTAAAGAAAAGGAAGGGACGTCTGGAGAAAAATCTGCTTTTCCGTTTTGGGCTTCGATAGGTGAAGGCAGAGAAAGCGAGCAGAAAATTATTTGTACTGTAAAGAAGATACACTCTTTGCACTCTGCGTAGAATACTGTAAACGCAAATGGTGGGCCTTTCTGTTTTTTTATTACTATTATTATTATTCAGCAGAGCACGCAGGCATCGAGCTACCGCGCGAAGGTGCAGCTCAAGGAAAAATTACGGTCCGGGGTGGCGGCGGTGTGGCCAGAGCAGCGTCGACGTATCAGTGGCAAACACCGGCCCCACGTTACTTCCAAATATGCTGGCAGCGCGCCAATCCTAAAACATCATTTTGAAGGAGGAGAACGGAGTGAAATTGGACACACGCACAGCGAGAGGAGCTACAACACGGCGTTTACTTACAAAAGTGTGTTTTTTTATGTTCGGGCACATATATACCTCCACAGTCACAAAATACATGGAAGAGCAAGACTAACAGGATTGTGTCTTGTACCACCAACACTCGTCCCTTAGCAGAAACCACTTGCGCCACAAACACG
Organism: Haemaphysalis longicornis; assembly: GCF_048455015.1. Classification (NCBI taxonomy): domain Eukaryota; kingdom Metazoa; phylum Arthropoda; class Arachnida; order Ixodida; family Ixodidae; genus Haemaphysalis; species Haemaphysalis longicornis. The sequence continues at coordinate 43,215,448 of NW_027526295.1, forward strand.
CGCTCCACTACGTTTGGGCCCAAAAATATCTCTCTTTTCTGGAGAGGGTCACAGAGGGCATGCTAACGCAGTTTTCTTGTAAGTTTGCTATTTCCGCGGCTTCAATTATTTCTTTAGTAGTTTTTTTTTCAGTTTTCGCCATGACAATTCTATAAGAAAAGATAGGGACGCATCCACCATCCCTACAGTGGAGACCTAGGGGCCCACACTGATCACCCTGTGTAAGTTGTAGTCTTGCTCGTTTAATCGTTGATTAAGCCCCGTTTTTTCACGAGGAAACAAAACCGAATAGACTACGTGCTCTACGCAGTCACCAAACTGGTTTACGCGCTTTGTGGAGCACGACTACGGAGTTCTTGCATTTTGTCTACTCTGGCATGCATGGCTGACAATTTATTGGGGGCAGAAAATACCACTTTCACGTGAGCGCGTTTACCCATCCTTTTCAGATTTTATGCAATTAGACATATGTGTGTGATCACGGTTTTTTCGTCCCTTGTGTTTCGTTCTGGTACTTGTAAGCGGCCCTGCGTGTTTGTTTTTAATTTCTCTAGGACGTCTATCGCTACGGATGATAACAGCGGTTTCGGGTACCCCGCTACATGAAGTCTGTCTATCTGCTTACTAAGACTGTTTGGAATAAAGTGAATACATGATACACTTATTTAAGGCATTTCTGAAGCGGGTTGCACGCTTGACGTTTTTATGAGATTAGAATGGCATGACCGAAACTGTAAAAGTGGCTTACTGGCTCTTAATGCATCCGCCTACAAGATGTGATTGCACGAAAACTGAAGCTTCAGATCTAAAACCCTCCCCGTCTTTTCCACTGGTAATTCAAACGTTAAAACTGGTGCCTTAAAACAATCACAAAACTAGTGCAAAGCCTGAAACATTATTTGTTCAAGACCCACCTCGTTAGAGTTAAAAATTACAAATCTTCTAGCTAACGAAAAGTTCTAGTTACATTTGAAATTTGGAGTTAGTCATGCAGCAAGTAACCCAAGTGGGCTATTAACAGGTCACTCAGAATTGGTTCTATACAGGTCCTGTACAGGACAAACCTATTCTGCGTGGCTGCTGCAATCGCGAAGCGCAGAACATCGTTCTGGTATATCGCTTGCACAGCGCGAACAACGCGAACGAATTGGGTACGCTGTTAGCGTCGGTCCTCTCATGCTATGCTTAAACGCCTATAATGTCGTTATTCAGGTCCTATTTAGGGAAACATTTGTGTTATCAGTTGCTACACCCCTGGTAAAATAAAGTGTAGCGCGAATGCCGTACTAGTAGCAGGCGGGAAAAGAGGGTAAACTGACTTTAACGTGTACAAATTGCGCATATAATGAACAACAAAAGAACCACAATGAGCCAATGCCTGGTCGAGAACGATAGAATGTTACTGTTGAAGCGGTAACGGTGCGAACCATGTTTGGTAGGGTATGCATGGGGTGTGCGAGAAATGTGTGTTTCGGGTATCCTGCTGCGGTAACGTAAAACCCCAATTATTCCGCTATATAGGTCCCGTGTCAGCAAACATTTGCGTCATCGATTCGTACACCCCTGTCATCGTAGTGTAAAATGGAGGGTAGCACGAGCGCAGAACGAATAGTATGCGCCAAAGCAGAGTAAATTGACGTTGGCGGGTCCAAACTGTGAATACTAATTACCAACAAAACAAACCACAACCGGCCAGCGCATGTGCGAGAGAAATAAGACGTGACTCTTGAAACACTAAGGACGCGAAGCGTGCTAGCAACTCTATGCGCGGGGTGCACGAAAAGTGACGTGTTGCCGTTATTTAAATCAGGAACCAAACATGCGCATAGATACCAGCATCAAGCTCATGATGGACGGAATCACGTGCCTAAGCACTATTCAAGATTTATTAATGAATAATTTTTATTGACAATGAGCCTCTCGTGGATCGTGATAATTCGAACGTAACAAATGCCAAGGCATGCTGGATTTAATCGCCACCCTAAATGAAATGTTACAGTCGAGGCAGCTGAAACGCAGGATTGCGGGTAGCTGTTGTAGTCAATACCCTGTGGAATACTACGTGACCTTTTAGGTTAAGGAGAAATGCATTGCAATGGCCTGCGTGGAAAACCATACCAGTGTGCTTTACAATTCCTAGGAGTAGTTGGTAATGCTCAATAAAAACCTATCCTCATGCATGGCATACCGTGCAAAGTATGACGGAGTTGCCTGTCAGTAAAAGAAGCCTGTAAATAAGCCCAGCACCTGTATTTTGGGTTCGCCACCCACGCAGTTGTTTACTCCTTTATTCGGAGCAAGGTGTCAGGTATTGCTTGTCGAAAGCAAAAAGTCATTATTGAGCTCATGCAGACCCTAAGGGACACTCGGCGCCTTCCTGGAGTGCGCCACAAGCACGTTGTAGGGCTGGCTGATGCCATCAGCTGTCATTGGGGATGTCTCGAGCAGCGCGATTCTGCAGTCTTCCCAGAATTCCTCGCGCTTGGTCCTCGGGATATTTTCGTCCAACTTGAAAAATGGGATGTATGAACCTGAAATAGAACACAAGATTCCTGTGTTCTTAGTAACAAAATTATTTCTCAGTTGATGTGGTAGACAGCTTGTATTGTTTCTTCCTTCGGCTGACTAATCTTAGACATTGAGAACTACAGTAAAACATGCGCGAAAAAAGACGGCTCCGCAGAAAAGAAAAAACAAAAACACAGGAGACGGGGGCCCTGTAACTGTATTTGGAAACGTAAACATATGTGACAGACCCCTACAACTCAAAATGACTGACACACATACAAGTATCAATATTAGTACAAAAATATAAAAAAAGACAAATACGAACTCTCAGGTGCACAGCCTAATATCCTTGCAGGTGTCGCCTCACGAATGCCAACTCAGCGTACTGCATACTGAGCGAAGGGGAGCTACGCCCATCGACCCCCCTGCTAATTTTCCCCGCTTCCACATACTCCATTTGGGTAATGCCCCTGTTCTTCAACAAAACGATTGCTTTTCTTTTTGAAAAGTTACTTACACCCTTCTTACACAAATGCTGCAGGTTGGAATCAACCATATCCGAAGGAATTTCCGTATCCAGCGCGATACTTGTGTGCCGAGAATCTTTAAGAATTTGCGGAGCCCAATTGTCTAATTCAGAAGCACTAATTTCGGGGGGATCGAGAGTTTGGAGAATGAAATTATCCCTTCCTAATGTCTCAGGAGTGGAGGTCCAACATGCGTGCTTGGCGGGTGATGAGTCACGCTGCACGCTATTGCCTAACCGTAGTTGGAATCGACTGGTGCGATTCTTTCGTACACCGATGGTCTTGAATTTGATCCCAGGGAAGCCTGCCCTTGCGAGTACAATGTTGGTCTCCGCAGGCTGCATGTGGCGCGTTAAAATCGCCTACTGTGATAATCGCATGCGGTGATACCGACTGTTTAGCAAAAGTGAAGAGGGGATTAAGTGTATGCCCTGTTTCCTTCGGACTTCTGTACACGTTGAGGATGTAAAGCCGCTCAGCGTCTCTTTTGCTCGCAAAGAGAGTCACCAAGTCGTGAGGAACAGCGATTCCACCAAACGCCGTGCGTTCAGCAGGAATATTAAGATGAACTAGCACTGCTCTTGCCGTTACCCTTGAAATGCCTTATAGCCAGGAAGCTCAACTAATCAGCCTACTTCTTGTAACGCAATTACCGTAGGGGGAGTTTCCATTGCTTGCGTTAGAAGGCTGCAGGGCTTGTCGCTTTCGCCGATACCCCGTGCAATTCCACTGCCAGACCCCAATGTGCCGCGGGTCCTTCTTATTCCCTGGAGACGTCATAATTTAGGACGAGAGCCGGGTTAGAATTGCAGAGGGTGTTAATTTTGTTCACGAGCTCTTGAACGCTGTTGCGCAATTATAAACTTAAGGCCACTACGTTAGCATGAACATTCGATATGCCGGCTTGCAGGGCTTGGTGAATATTCGAGCATTCGGCTTTTTGCTCCGTCAGCGCCTGCTTACAGGAGACGTCAATCTCGGTCAATTGGTGTTGGACTTGTTCGGGTGGTGTAACTGGAGATTCACAGGAGCGTGATTCGTCTGAGACCGCCTTGCGTTTGTGGGAGGAGGAGTAGGCGAAGTGGAGTCCTCTTGCCTAGGGGTTAATAGCGACTTGAGAGCTTGGTTTTTCTTGTCGCAGAGCCGCATTCTCTTGGCGGAGGAGGGAGATTCCAGCCCGGATAGCATTGAGTTCCTGAAGGGTATCCTTTGAGGGGCTGAGGGGAAGTGGTAGGGGATTGATTTGCGAGTGTGGGCAGGCGCTACCGGGCAGCTCACCTGGTGGTCGGGGGTGGCTTGTTCACCTGCAGGCGGGTACTTATGCTTGGCAGGAAGTCCTTGTGGTTGGCCGGCTGGAGGCTTGATGGGGGTTCCCTGGAGGAAACCTTGGCGGCCGGAGGGTCCGGTTCGCAGCGGTGGTGGGAACTGTTGTCTATCGCTCTGTCCTCGAGTTGATAAGGCTGGAGCACCACCCGTTGCGGCGATTTGGGCGCATGTAGGTGCCCGCAGAAAGCTGTGTTTCCCACGACGGTGAAGGGAGCTCGGAGCGCGCTGTACTACCGCCGCCACGACTCACTACATGTCAAGGCTACTTTGACCTGTACCGGTAACCACCACGTTCTGCGTCCAATTCCTTCATTTGCGGACTGTGACTTTTCCACCCGTCTGAACTAATTACCGCTTTGTCGCAGTTCTCTGTTATTCTTTAGTTAATCACTGTTGTCTGTATTTGTTTGGGTTTCGGGTCACATAAAAAGAAAGTCTCGTTTTCACAGTTTATTAGTCTGAACCTGATAATGGTCAGGCATTACATTCGTTGCATTTCCCGCAGGAGGGGCGGAACAAACGCACTCGCCAGGAGGGATCCTCAAGACTGCTTCCATTGACGCAGCACGGCAGCATTAAGATGCCACAATTTCAATGCAGCAATGCTGCATTGAAATTGAGCTGGCTCGCCTAAAGGGCCGGCCAACGCATTAGGCGAGGAAGTGGTATTCGCTTTTTAAGCAAAGCTTATTAAAGTCGCCCATAAGACGCCGCGTTCCGTCAACCTCCCCATCAAGCTTAGCCAAAGTCAAGCCAGTGCCTCCTGCCCAGTGCATTAACGAGTCTAATCGGAAGTTCGTACCAAGGTGAGAGGAGAATATGAGAAATAAGGGTTCCTTCTAGCACAAAACAGTACTGGGGATGCTTATACGTTTACAGGAATGTCAGGTAAAATCCTAGTTGGAGCTCTTAATGATCTGCTGTAAAACTTCAGGCCGCATTTGTCACCACTTCACCTGGACTGCGCACTTCAAAGGTGGTTCCGCCCGCTCGCCATCGTCAGGAGCTGTCTTTTCGAGCCCGTGGGTAACTTTACCTCTGAAGGCGGTAAGAAATGCGTACGACAGCGCTCCACACTTCTTTGGGGCTGCTGTTTCCCTTCCTTCGCATGAGATCCCGGCTCGCATCTCACACTGCAATTTTGGGGTGATTTTGTGTACCACAATTTTTTTATACCTGACACATTTTTTTTTTAAACACAGCTCTACGTAGGGCTTCCTCCTTCGGTGAAATTTTGCGTCGCTTGTATGCGGCGCGATAAAAAAAATTCACTGGTCATCCGTCATTGCAGAGTAGAATTGGCTCCTAATTCCTTTTGCGTGGCCGCAACAGCCGCCGAAATCACTCGGGCGCTAAGAGCGTCATGGCACAATAAAGTGGTTCCATTTGGCAGTAATGCATTTGAAGTAAGAGTATTAAAATTATGCGTCCTTAAAATATGCTGGAGTTGATGTACATCGTTAAAATGTGGAAGTTTACAAGGCATTACAGCCGTCGTCACACTATTTCTCATAAATTATAGCTCGTGTATTTCTCGTATTACAAAAGCGATGAAACAAAGCACAGTTTTTTATCAGTTCACTCTTACCTCTAAAAAATTTTCATCTCACTTCCTAACTTCCAATTAGTTTACAAGCTGTATGTACGTCATCCTGGAGGTCGCTTGACGTGGGGGGAATGAGTCGGCAAAAGTGGCTCAGCCATTTTAGGGGCTCGTGCTGTCGGCGTCTAGTGTCGTCTTCGTAACCTTCGTCTGATGTAGTCAGGGTAATAAAACACAGGAACACTCGTTTACGCCTCGCACTACAACGTAACGCGTAATAAAAAAACACCGGGACACTTGTTTGCACCGCGGGCTAGAGCGCTTTGTGGTTCAAAGACGCGAGACTTTTACCCCAAAAATGTATACTTCGATCTTTCAACGGTATCATTTCCGTTGGCGAAAACGCCAAGGCGCCAAGAATAGACTCATGCTTCACCCCTGCCCAGGTTTCACGTTAGTGGAGATGGCCCGGGATTTTTATAATGCGTATCATTGTTTGCCTAGGACCCCTCACAACCAGGACGATGGAACGCCCTCCATTCCCATAAAAATGCAGATATCGCTGAAGTTCAGAATCAGAATCAGAAATGTTTTTTTTTTATTTTCCTCAGTGGAAAAACGGACCTCAGACAAAAAGCTGCTCATTCAGCAGCTTTGCGAGGCCTGAGGCCCTACACACAAGGTGGCAGCGGCAGCACACAAGACACTTGCAGGCTCGAAAAAATGGGAAAGGAGATAGAGAGAAGAAAAAAAAATGTTCCCAAAAACGGTGTGATCAAGAACAACAACAAACTAACAGAAATACTTTCATACGCACTAACGTAAATATAACACCACAGTACACTTACGTAGTATAAACCCATGTACACGCGAAAAAATTTCAACAACCGTGATCATATACACACCGGCATAAACACGGATACAGGTGTATGACATGTGCACAAACGTCCAATGCACGCATGCATACCTGCAGGGAAAACGACAATTTATGACAACTTACCTTCGGGGAAAACAAATGACGAAAAAGCTTGGTACGCTTGGTAAAGAAAAAACAAAGAAAAAACGGAAGAAGCAGACGTTCACACAACGCTGTGAACAACGTAAAAAAAAGAAAAAAACGCGCACGCACATATATGGAACTCAAAGGCAAATCCGACAGGTCTTTTTGGATAAATAAAAGTAAAGCAGTCTAGCACGCCACATGAGACCTCGCTGCTATCTTCTACCCTTCAGAAATTCTGTTGAAAAATTGTTCAATTAGATCAAGCTTATTTATTTTGGGACCATCAAAAAAAGTTATATTACTGTTCAGGGTGTAGCGTATTATATATTTTAATATTTGTTGGCCGTAGTTTGTGCGCGTTCTGGGAACAATCCACTTTTCTGTGCTTCGAGTGTTCGCGGCCGGTATGCGTTCTTGCAATGCTGACATTTTCATTAGGAAAGAGGTGCGGAGTGAGGCTTTAGAAGTGAACAATGAAACAATAATATACTGCAGCATCATGGGAACGGGTAGACATTTGAAGCGAATGAAGAGTGGTTTAGTATGAGCACAGTACTGTTCGCCCGCAACGATGCGAATCGCTTTCTTTTTCAGGCCTACAATTGTATTCATGTTAGTGTGTGAGGCTGTACTCCAAACAAGATGACAATATGTAATATGAGATAGAAATAATAAATCGTATATCTGCTTTTTTATGTTAACCGGAAGAATATTATGACACCGAAAAAGGGCTCCTACAGCTTTTGACAAACTTATGGCTACGTAATTAGCGTGCTGAATCCATCGCAGGTGCTCGTCAAATATAACACCGAGTGTTTTATGCTAGCTAACCACCTCAGTAATATTGTTACCAAAGTTAATAACTAAATTTGTTTCTACGTGCCGATTGATTGGGCGGAAAAGGACAGCTTTCGACTTAATCGTAATTATTTTTAGATTGTTCATGTTAGACCAATTTAAAAGGCATTTTAGGATTTCATTTGCTTTCTTAAATATTTCTGAAGTTGTAGAACCAGAGATAAATAGGGAGGCGTCGTCAGCGTAAATTACAACTTGAGTTTCTTTAGAAATCGTTACCAGGTCATTCATGTAAACATTAAAATGAAAAGGTCCCAATATACTGCCCTGAGGAACACCGCATTTTAGGTAACGTTTGGATGAAGAAAAACCATCGATATGCACTATTTGTTGACGATCTTTAAGGTATGAACTGAAAATTTGGAGTGTCGTGCCTCTCACTCCGTACTTGTTTCATTTATCTAAGAGGATATAATGGTTTAAACAATCAAAGGCCTTACTGAAGTCCACAAAGACACCTAATGTTAGAAGTTTGTTTTCTATGTTCTGTAATAAAGTTTCTTTTTGGTATAATAAAGCCGATTCTGTAGAGGAACCTTTACGGAAACCGAATTGAGATTGTGAAATAACTGATTCGCATCAAAGAAGTTTTGCAAACGTGCAAGTAGGACAAGTTCCACCTGTAATCGCTATAATGGCGTAAATGGTCGCACAAAATTTTGAAAAACTGCAATAACGAAATTGAAAATAGGGAAAATGGCGAAACGTGCAACTCCGTGCATTTCCACAATATTGTAGATTTCCCGCAAGTTCCACCTGTAATCTTTGTAATAGCGTAAATTGAGATAATTTGTCAAGCGAAATTCTTAAGAAGTAAAAAAAAATAAGAAGAATATAAAATAATTAAGGAAACTGCCGAACCATGTCAGCCCGTCATTTCCCCCATAATGCAGAGTTTGCGAAAATTCTATGTCTAATCGTTATAATAACGTAATGGAGATAATCAGTGTGACAAAATTTTGACAGACTAAAGAATGAGAAAAAATAATAAAAATTACGGAAAACGACAAAACGTACAACGCATGGCATTTCCTCAATAATTCAGATATGGCGAGAATTTCACATTTCAACGTTATAATAGCGTAATCCGAGATAATTTCTCGCAGGAAAGTGAAAAAAATAAAAAAACTATAAAATAATTACGGAAAATGGCGAACCATGTAACGCCCTGGATTTCCAAAATAATTGAGATTTCGCAGAACTTCCAAATTTATCGTTATGATACCGTAAATGGAGATACTTGGCCGGACAAAATCTTGAAAAACTAAAAAAACAAAAAAATACTAAAAAATTACGGAACATTGCGAAACGTATAAAACCCTCCATTTCCACAATAATGTAGATTTCGCAAAAGTCCCACCTTTAATCTTTATAATAGCGTAAATGGAGATATATGGTCGAGCGAAATTTTGAAAAACTAACAAAATAAAACATATAAAAAACAATTACTAAAATGGCGAGCCGTGTTATAGCCTGCATTTTCACAATAATGCCGACATCGCGAAAGATCCACTAGTAATCGTTACAATAACGTAAATTGAGATACTTGGCCAGAGGAAATTTTGAAAAACTATAAATCAGAAAAATATCATAAAAATACGGAAAATGGCGAAATGTATAACGCATGCCATTTCTACAGTGACTCAGATTTCGCGAAAGTTCCACCTGTTATCGTTAGAATACCTTAAAGGAGCCATGAAGAGAAAACACAAGTTTGGTTCATTCGAAAGATTGCCTCGTTAGAACCATAACGACACCACTTATAACGCAAACTTCGCTTAAATAAGCTACATAATTAGGAAAAAAGGAAATGACCATGCGACCCAACCGCTCATTTTCCGCAACAGAACCTGTGATGTCACTTGGGAATGCTCTGCGATTGGCGGAGGCCGGCAAAAGCAAACGCATGTTAGGCAGGGCTTACAGTTTGCATAGTGAGCTAAATGCCCGTGAAACATACTGCACATTCTTTTTATGACAAAGAACGGTGAAGTAAACGGTTGAAGGTCCGAACAAACACGCAAGCGTGTGCGCCAATGCATACGAAACTAGCGCCGGCCGAGCTCGACATCTCGCCGTCGCGCAGACGAATTTTCGGGTTCGAGGCTCTTCGGGGCCAACGAACCGTTCCAGCACGCACAGCCGCGACCTTGCTTCGTATCGTAATCCCTTCACAGGAGGTTGGCCGTCATATCGCCAACCAGCAAAGGTAAAAATAGAAACGAGGGGAGTAAGGAACAGCAAGAAGCGACGAGATAGTGCCAGTCGTTGCGTAAGTTTCGAATGGTGTTGGCTTCCTGCTGTCGTTACGAGCTCGTTTCCAGTTTACAACCACTGAAAACTTCAGTTTGTTCGAGTACTTTACAATGAAATTTCGTTGCAGCGTTTTGAAATGCCCATGTAGTACGGGCAAATCGTCGAGGGAGTGCGACATCCCCGCCGGTGAGGAGATCTCCTTTCATGTGCTGCCCAACGACGAACCTAGGCGAAGCGAGTGGCTACGTTTTGTGAACTTTGCAAACGGAGGAGAAAGAGAGCTAAAGGAAGTACGAGTGTGCTCGCTTCATTTCCGAGGAAGTGATTACGGCAGGGACCCTTACGTTAGCTCACTCCTGGGACATGCTGGCGCTCGTCGCCGACTTCGTCAAATCGCTTTGACTTGGGGAAAAAAATGCCGTAAACACCGTGCATTGACGCTCGTATCTTTCGGGTCGAAGCAGAGAGCTCGCGCGAACGGCTTTCCATACACGACACCGGCCAACTGGCAAAAGTGATACTGCTACTGAAATTGAACTATTATTAACCGTAATCAAAATACGGCACATACGTACCAGTCTATATTCGTTCGTCGCGACGGGGCTGACGAGGCAGCGGTGCCACCGGCTGGGCGTTCGTCTGTTGTGGCTATCGCGGAATGGTCGCTTTCCCGTCCACCGCGTATCCCACAACTCTTGCCGCTTGTGCACTTAGAAGCATTAAGCGTTTTAGTGGTGTGATGTTGTTAAATGCAAGCCCGAGCTCCTCGGCGAGAGTTTTGTTCTCCGGATTAGGCGATTCCATGACTAGGGCTGCGGGTGCACTAGGTTTTACTAGTATTTTTAAAATGGCCGCCGTCTCGATCGACTCCCGCGTGTAGGTGCTATATGGAGTCGAGATACTAAGTATCTGTTTCATGGACCGGCTCTATGACGCCATTGTACACGTCACGGAATGTTCAATTTTAGCGGGAGATTTAAAATTTTGGCTCAAATTGCCTTATTTCTCAGTGAATAAAGCATCATTTGCTTCCGGGAAAGCGCTTGGGGTACTATGACACACCTAATCTTTCGAATAAAACAAACTTTTGTTTTCCGTTCATGGCTCCTTTAAAAACTAAAAATGAAATATATATATATATATATATATATATATGTATATATCAAGGTTGCAGTCGTCATTGCCAGTGCTATTCGGCTGTTTCCGAAATATTTAATAGTGCCGAATAACGTGTGTTTGTCATGTTTCTTTGATACAGTAATAAATAGGCGAAAATATAAGTCGAGAAAAAATCCGCCTTTTTTCCGGGAGCGGGAGTCGAACCCACATCTCCGCATAACACGTGCGGTGCGTTAACCAATTACGCTACCCCGCAGCTTTTTTTTTTTTTTTTTTTTTTTTATTGCCTGCTTTGACATTTGTACAGCACATCACACATCATGCCATGTAATGATATGTCAACCCTACTTGGCTGACTACTTGGCTTTAAAACTTTCTAAGACACACTAAATCGTCAAGCACAGGCAACCACTCAGGGGGATCATCCTCAGCACGAAACACTTCCCGTATATACTGTACGCTTTCAATGAAATTTTCCCTGACAGGCCGGGCATTTATATCCGCATTCCTCACCGCCATTCTCGTCCTCCATATACTATGAAGGCTGAGGAGCATGATCAAATCGTACGGCACCCCGCCCTCATTTTTTTCAGGTAAGAACCGAATTCCACGCGGCGTTATGGGTAAGTCTTTCTTTAACGTACGTTGGAGGACGTCCCAGTGGAACACTGGGTCCCAACAGTCGATGAAGACGTGATTAATAGTTTCCGGCTTTTTGCACAGTCTGCAGTCGGTTGTCCACGGCACAAAAATACCTCTTTCTGCCAACCAAGTATCTACTGGAAGGGTTTCACTGTGTAGTTTAAAAAAAAAGGACTTCATTGCAGGCTTCACAGGCATACTTTTAACCCTCCTCAAAACATCAAGCCCTGTGCCCTCACCGTATAACGACCTATACAGTGGCACAGGTAAACAAACATCAACTAAATCTTTGTACAGGCGCTTCCTGGAAACACTACACAGGTAGTCGAAAGAAAAACGTACCTTCAAAAATTCAACAGACAGAGCCACTTCACGCAAATATCCTTTCACCCCCCTGCACACAATATCACTTGAAGACACAACAAAGTCAGGCAGCACATTTTTCAACCGCACTTGAATTACAGTGCGCAAGAAGGCGTCTTTTTGATCCCGGACAAAACAAAACCTTGCGACAACTTGTCGTAAAAATAAATGACAAAGACCAAGACCCCCCTTTTTGACTGGGCGAAAAATGTTAGACCGACTGGTTCTTTCCCAGCTGGAAGACCAAATAAAGACCGCAAATACTCTGTGGATTTTTTGGACATTAGCACGTGACATACACAACACTTGCAGCACGTACCACACTTTGGCTAACAAAAAAAGGTTGCAGATAGTGGCCCCGCAGCGGCTCCTCTCTCGACTTTACAGGGGGGGTTTATATTTACGAGTGCTCTGAGGCTGGCCAACTAGCGCCGCCCCTGGACCGCCGCGGGAGACGTAGAACGTCTTTTTTCCCAGCGGCCGCCACGTAAGACGTGGTCGGAGGTCGGGGTTAGCAATTGGCATATCCGAACTGCTGGAGCCAGAGCCCTCGTAATGCATGTAGCAGAACAGAAAGATACGGGACGAGGGACTCTGTAAGGACGTATTTCAAGGTTGCAGTCGTCATTGCCAGTGCTATTCGGCTGTTTCCGAAATATTTAATAGTGCCGAATAACGTGTGTTTGTCATGTTTCTTTGATACAATAATAAATAGGCGAAAATATAGGTCGAGAAAAAATCCGCCGTTTTTCCGGGAGCGGGAGTCGAACCCACATCTCCGCATAACGCGTGCGGTGCGTTAACCAATTACGCTACCGCGCAGCGGTTCCTCTCTCGACTTTACAGGGGGGGTTTATATTTACAAGTGCTCTGAGGCCGGCCAACTAGCGCCGCCCCTCGACCACCGCGGGAGACGTAGAACGTCTTTTTTCCCGGCGGCCGCCACGTAAGACGTGCTCGGAGGTCGGGGTTAGCAATTGGCATATCCCAACTGCTGGAGCCAGAGCCCTCGTAATGCATGTAGCAGAACAGAAAGATACGGGACGAGGGACTCTGTAAGGACATATATCAAGGTTGCAGTCGTCATTGCCAGTGCTATTCGGCTGTTTCCGAAATATTTAATAGTGCCGAATAACGTGTGTTTGTCATGTTTCTTTTATACAATAATAAATAGGCGAAAATATAAGTCGAGAAAAAATCCGCCGTTTTTCCGGGACCCACATCTCCGCATAACGCGGGGTAGCAGCCGCTGCGGGGTAGCGTAATTAGTTAACGCACCGCACGCGTTATGCGGAGATGTGGGTTCGATTCCCGCTCCCGGAAAAACGGCGGATTTTTTCTCGACTTATATTTTCGCCTTTTTAATATTGTATCAAAGAAACATGACAAACACACGTTATTCGGCACTATTAAATATTTCGGAAACAGCCGAATAGCACTGGCAATGACGACTGCAACCTTGATATATGTCCTTACAGAGTCCCTCGTCCCGTATCTTTCTGTTCTGCTACATGCATTACGAGGGCTCTGGCTCCAGCAGTTCGGATATGCCAATTGCTAACCCTCACCTCCGACCACGTCTTACGTGGCGGCCGCTGGGAAAAAAGACGTTCTACGTCTCCCGCGGTGGTCGAGGGGCGGCGCTAGTTGGCCGGCCTCAGAGCACTTGTAAATATAAACCCCCCCTGTAAAGTCGAGAGAGGAGCCGCTGCGGGGTAGCGTAATTGGTTAACGCACCGCACGCGTTATGCGGAGATGTGGGCTCGACTCCTGCTCCTGGAAAAACGGCGGATTTTTTCTCGACTTATATTTTCGCCTATTTATTATTGTATCAAAGAAACATGACAAACACACGTTATTCGGCACTATTAAATATTTCGGAAACAGCCGAATAGCACTGGCAATGACGACTGCAACCTTGATATATGTCCTTACAGAGTCCCTCGTCCCGTATCTTTCTGTTCTGCTACATGCATTACGAGGGCTCTGGCTCCAGCAGTTCGGATATGCCAATTGCTAACCCTCACCTCCGACCACGTCTTACGTGGCGGCCGCTGGGAAAAAAGACGTTCTACGTCTCCCGCGGTGGTCGAGGGGCTGCGCTAGTTGGCCGGCCTCAGAGCACTTGTAAATATAAACCCCCCCTGTAAAGTCGAGAGAGGAGCCGCTGCGGGGAAGCGTAATTGGTTAACGCACCGCAGGCGTTATGCGGAGATGTGGCTTCCACTCCCGCTCCCGGAAGAACGGCGGGTTTTTTCTCGACTTATATTTTCGCCTATTTATTATTGTATCAACGAAACATGACAAACACACGTTATTCGGGACTATTAAATATTTAGGAAACAGCCGAATAGCGGTGGCAATGACGACTGCAACCTTGATATATGTCCTTACAGAGTTCCTCGTCCCGTATCTATGTATATATATATATATATATATATATATATATATATATATATATATATATATATATATATATATATATATATATATATATATATATATATATATAACTACAAAAAATGTCGAACCGTGTAACGCCCTGCGTTTCCGCAAAAATGCTGATTTCGCGAAACTTACAAATTTATTCGTTATAGTAATGCAACATTGGTAGGACGAAATGTTGAAAAACTATAAAATAAGAAAAATATTGAAAAAACTACGACAAATGGCAAACCGTAAAACGAACTGCATTTCCACAGTAATGCAGATTTTGGGAGTTCCACGTATAATAGTTCCGCGTAAATGAGAACACTGGTAGAAAGAAATTTTGAAATACTAAAAAATAAGAAAATACAAACAAAAATCCAGAAAATGGCGAACCATCTAAGGCCCTGTATTTGCACATATTTCGCGAATGTTCCACTTTGAATCGTTATAACAGCGCAAATGAAGATAGCGAAAATGGTCGTACAGGATATAGAAAAACCAAAAAATCTGACTGTAAAAACTCACACCAAAGACACGCGGAAATAAGAATGCTATGCATTTGTAGGTAATTTTCTGAATTCCTGCAGAATTTCTATGTTAACTTCGGGGCCTAAATAGGTGAATCTATGAATCGACAAATGTGTAGTAAAGAGTTTTTTTTTAATATTTCGAGTTTTGCATGGCCGAGGTGTATGTGCTAGCTTTTTATAGCAACTCTGTACAAGCGAGAATATTGTGGGAATTATTTGAGCCGCCGGGGCGGGAAACGGGCATGAATGTCCTTCTTTAAAGCGCAAAGTCGGCTATATTTTCATGGCGGAGCCAGGAGTAACAGAAACCATGTTATCAATATCTTTGGCACTGAGTATCGGCGATCGCGGTATGCTTTAGCTGTTTTTCTTTTTTTTGTGCAAGAACATTTATTACCCCATTATCTGAAAATCCAGGGACAGTCGCGACAGGGCATTGATTGTCAAAATAACACTTAGCGCAAAGTCAACAAAAGTAAAGAACTTTTGGGTCCATCTGGGGAAGACAAAACTGCCGCTCTTCTAGGAAAGGGGCAGCTGCTCGCTGCAGCTGATGCCACTCTCCGCGAACACCCCGCCAGCGGTAACAAGGTGAAGATTTCGTGCGTGGCGTATACCACTCGGATGACGCACACATCGAGGAAAAAGAATCTCAAGTAACCCCTACCTGCCTTTACTAGATATGCTGTATTGCAGTTAACAGCCCCGTGCAATGAAAGCAGCAATGGGGAGACAGTCAGCTGTATTTTTTTTTCCTCAAGGGTCACTTGCAAGCAGACACCGAAATCTGGTGTTTATGAGGTTCTGCGTGCCAAAACTATAATATACGCTATGAGGCGCACCGCAGTTCAAGGCTCCATATTGGTCTCGATCAGCTGAGGATCTCTAACGGGCACAGAAATCTCGACATATGGGCGTTTCGCTTGTCGCCTAAAAGCAGCCGACGAGGCCAGAATCGAACCAGCGTCCTTGGGCACCGCATCACTACACCTTAGCCACTCAGCCACCACGGCAGGTCAGAAACCGATCTTCGCTGCTCGAAGGAGCCACACTCACCGAGACAGGCTTCCGCCGTGGGGAACACCCACTGGCTCGAGTAGATGTGGCAGGCCACCACGTCCAGCCCAGCGGCTGTGGCGGCGCTCCTCTCCCGTTGTTTCAGCTCCTCCCACGGCACGGGGGCGTTGTAGCTGAACCGGTCGGACAGCATTCCACTCAGGTCCTGCACACACAACCAGTGCATTGAAATCCGTGAAAAAGCATGGCAGCCCGCTTGGTCTTCAGGATAGCTGATGGCCACGAATAATCAACCCGCGCGTTCTGAAATATTGCGGAAAAGGTGGCCAGAATACATGGAGCGAATATGTGACAAAAAGACTAAGAACAACGCCCGGCGGCAAGTGCCCGAAGCGCGACCGCGGAAACACGATCTTTTTGGGCTGAACAATTGCTATAGGGTAGCAAAAACTTTTTTCTCGTTTTTTTCCCCCCTTTTTTCTGTCTTTTTTGTTTGTTATTGTGCCTCCTTATTTTTGTATGCAAACGCATATGATCTTCCGCGAATGAAAGTTTACGGACATTCCTTTCCTCAGAGTACAGAATAAGTTGGTTTCATGGTTATATACGTAGAAAATGTAGCAAGGGAGAGGGCAGGGCAAGGGAAGGGAGAGTTCGTACAATCGGATCATGGTTGGTGGGTAGGGAAGAAAGTGAAAGAAATTGAAGAGTGGAAAAAAAGATAACAAGAAATCATAGTCACGCGATACGAAATGAGAAAAAAGAAGGAAAACATTTTAACAAGGTAATTGCTGTTTTCAGAGTCCCGTGGTAACAGAGGGGAAAGAGGGGGGTCGAAAGAAAACATACCCATGCAATCATATGGCGCACATCTGGCCGTACGCATCCGTTCAGAGAATCAGAGTCAGGTGAATGAAACGTGAGAGATGTCTATACTTGGCTTCTGGTGGTGGGAGAAAAGGTTAGCGCGCACAAAAGCAGTCAGACAGGAATTTTCGACAAGAAATGAGCCTACAGTCATATGCAAAGAGCAGAAAAAAGCAGCAAAAAAAGGACAGGGGCAAGCAGGTCATGAAGAGAAAGGTGACAGAGGACAAGTGCACGCACATGACGCGCACCTGGAGGTACACATGTGGTCGGTACAGGGTACCAGTTCGTGGAACCCCGAGGCGGTCAGCAATAAATATTACAAAATAGAAATGCAAAAACGGAAAGGGAGAGGAAAGCAATTCCAAACGCTCGCGTGCAATAATAGATTAGAAGGTGAGAGTACCAAAGCTAACAATGGTAAAGCAGCCTTCTACACAAAACATAATGTCCAGACTTGCTGGTCAGATTGTTTTAGTGAAGCCACTGTGCTAAAGAACTTAGTGCAATAACGAAACTATAACCGTCTATGGGGGGGGTCGCCAACTGGAAAGAAATAAACAGGCATAACACTATCCTCAGAATGCTGAATTCCAGCATACAAAAAAGAACGAGAGAGGGGGAGGAGAAGGCGCAAGGCGAAATTTTAATCGAAGGAAAGACACGTCAGTTTCCTATAACTTTCACTGATGCCAAACGACGGTGACTTAACTTATAGATAAGGTAGGACTCATGAACCTCGCTATCGTGATGCGTTTTTGCGGGGCAGGTTTTCGCATGAGAGCGGTGATTGTTAAACATCAAACTGAAGGGTGTTTCAGTCTGCCCGATGTATTTTTTGCCGAAGAGGGTGCATTCCAGCAGGTATACGACGTTGGTGTAGTCACAGTTAAAGTTCTCTTTTACAATAATATAATAGTTTCAAGCCATGCTAGCGGCGCGCTGTGCGGTGGTCATTTGTGCGCATACCGTGGTTAGTTACAGGGCATGCAACCAATGGTCTGTGGTCGGCTGATTCTGGATTTTGTGAGAACATCGCCCAAATTTTTGCACTGTCTATAAACAACACGTGACGACTCGGGAAATATTCTTTTTAGGCGTTCACTTTAACAAGGATATTGTGGTGTTTCCCTAGTATGGATGCAACTTTCGGGGAAGAGGACAAACGGGTCAAAACGAGTTTGCTTTTGGGTTGGGTTTCCGAGCTGTTTTACGGAGAATTTCCGTGCCGTTTAACTGGTTAGCTGGGGTAAAAGCGTCGTCGATCACCTGCTCTGGGCATTTTTTATTCAAGAACGCTGCTTTAGGTTTTCTGCAGTTAGAATCGAAATCCGCTTGGCTTGTGCAGATTCGCCTAAAACGGTGAGATTAGCTATAACGTGTTGCGGTCTTGCAGTGCCTGCCATGGCTGCTCTGGAAGTGCAAATACTGGCACGTGTCCGTATGTTTCCTATACGATTAGTCTGAAGCCTGCCCTGAGAATCTGTGACTGTAACATCCAGAAAATTTATGCTGTGTGTAGAGCAGGAACAAGAGAGGGAGATCCTAGGATGCGCGAGGTTAAACGCCTCAATAAACATAAAAAGGAACAATTTGGTAGGTCGGTCTGTCTTTCAATTCAGCCGACAGGCTAAACTTCACGCGTTGTTCAGCAAAATATACGCTTATATGAAGAAGAGCGTCAGTATATAACTCGTGTCTGCAGCGTTCGGTCAAATGAAAGTACAAGTGCGCTCAATTTTCGTGAGTGCAAAGCGAAAGAAAACGCGCTATACCAACGTTTGAAACACGAAATAAAAACAAGGCGGTCACTCAAGCTTCGCGCTACAGGCTCGATCGTTAAGACTCAACAGACCCAACAGATGGCTCGCCAGCTTTGCGAACTCGACAAAATTGAATTGAATGGGTGCACCGAGAAAGGAGGGAAATAGAGTGAACCACAAGCTGGACGCTGCTGGACGCATTGGCGCACCGGCTTACCTTTCGTCACAAATTTCATTTCATTCCGTTCGAGACAATGATGTGTATTGTATTCCCATATCTTGTGGTCAGGTTTCTGGGACATTATTGTAAAACAAGGCATTTTACCCTTCTCATTTGCCATTGCGACGATTGGGGCCGTGAATGGTGTTTTTCACACACGAACATGCCACGACCGCGCCACAAGAGAGTCAGCCTACGCGTCCCGTACAAACATCTAGGTGCTCCCAGTTCATCAGTCATTTTCCATTAAATAGGTCCGACAAAGACGTCTGGTTAATTAAAGAAAAAGGTTACTGGAGAACAAAAAGAGGGAAATAACGGAGAGTGAGGTGTGGTGCCCTGTGGCGCAGCATGGTTTTTACGTGCGGCACCTGCAGGGATCGTGTGCGGCTAGAACACGTGTCAGCTGGTCAGGGCATGTGAGGTTATATATGTCTTTCCAACAACAAAATCAGCTGACAGTAAGCGCTTCTGCTGTTCTCCTTCTCTGTCTCTGTTCAACTGCGCCTCCTCCAGATTTCCTAAAAAAGCTCCGCGACTCTCAGCATCTTCGCTGACTGCGCGCGGCAGAGGATCCTTCTAGGCCTTGTATTTATGGCCAAATAAAGTTCTCTTCATTTCCAGCTCTCTTTCTCTCTTGGATGCACGCGCCCCACATGACGTCAGTCTCACACGGACCGCAGCGTGGCCGACCGCTCTCAAGAATGAAACCCTCGGCCAAAACAGTTATCACTAGTGAAAGAGGTAATTTATTATTCGCCCTGGTATTAAGGTAATCCTCTTTAGAATGGTAGACCTCGCATCCCTGATCTCCTTGAAACTGCCATCTAGACGCATACTCTCTATTGCCTCAAATAGCCTGGACCACACAGACTTAGAACCTAGAGTGGCGGGCAGCCTGCGACGCGCCATTTGGTGCGCGCGGTCGGATATCACCAGTTTCATGCCAAGCCCTCATCGCATCAGAAAGGTGCGTTTGTCGAAAAGGTGCTCCATTCTCCGGTGCTCTTCGCGTGCAAAGAGTAAATTAGATTACAGCACAAGGCACAAAATGCTTACACACCAAACTTCCTCCAATTTCATACCGAACTTCAAGGAAAAACGGAGGTATTGGCACAGTTATCTCAGTTTGAAGGGTTTGTGCCAGGGCTGCTTTACCCAACAACTAAGAAAATGTCTCGCATAAAAACATCTGGGAGCACAAAATGCACAGCAGCAATTTTGCAGTTAAAAGGGATGCATTCGGATACCATGAATGGCTGAATGAACAGCGTAAAACGACTAAGACGGAGGTAAAGAAGACACAATACAAACGCCCAACTCTGCCAACTCTCGATTCTACTGCTACAAATTTCTCATTAACCCTACTGTGGTGCTCGTGGCCGACTTGTTTAATCATTAATCAAAACATTGCGTCCATTACTGAGGTCTGCACCACCCAGTATATGAAAAACAAAAACATATGACGCTGCTATGCCGACTTTGAATTACCAAGTCTCAGGGGTTGTACTCAGGAATAATTGCAAATATTTTTATATAGTTGCCGCCAAAAACAGCATTAAAAACGGGGCTCAAATACTCACTGGCATGTAAGGCCTCCATTGCTGCTTGCTGAAGACCTTGTGCCACATGTCTGTGATGCCTGTCCTGACAAAGCAAGCGACCAGGCACTCTCCGTCGCCTTTTAGCAGTGTGCTAACATTGTGGTACGCCCTCTCCAGGTCCCACACGTAGTGAAACGTGAGGAAGGAGTAAACGCGGTCAAACTGACCGTACTTGTCAATTATTGCTTGTGGTTCTCCGCGCTCAATGTCCAGATGCTCGAAGGCTACCTCGGGCTCTCGGCAGTGGCGCCTCGCATAGTCCAGCATCTCCCAAGAACTGTCCACGCCAACCACGCGCCTGCACGGCCGCAGATGTGGCAGCAGGTGTTCCTGGATGAAGTTGCCCGGCCCGCAGCCGACGTCAAGGTGCTGATCACCTTCGCAGCACGGTCGCAGGAAGCGTACGCTCTGCATAGCCGCCAGGTTCTCCCGGTAGCTGTACTCCTTTAACTCCACGAAAGGCCCGGGACCGAGGTTGGACGGGCTTCCTTCCATCTTTTGGCAGCTACAGCTTGTTGTGGCACTGCAATACCTGGTGAATGCGGTATTTGTAATGTTGGTTGCTTTGAAAAGTCAGGACAGCTGAGGGGCAGCAACAAAGTAATATACCGTGCTCTAGCTTCAAGGATTCACTCGAGAAATCGCCTTAAAAACGAAAACCCCTTCCGGAAAGAAGCAATAACGTTTTTGCGGCAGTCGTACTGCTCACGGCAACAGCTAGAATAGAGTGCTACGAAAACTGGTGCACAAGGAGTACCGCGTAAAATCGTCCATGGTGCCCGCGTGCATATTCCAAGCGTTCGTTGTCAGCGACTCTTGGATGTAGAGGCACACATAATTGTGTTTCTGAGGCTTACAGAGGTACGACAAAATAGCAACAATCGTTTCTTGTCTCGACCGAGAAAGCTACATGCTTCGCCCCGAATGGCACTTTTGGTGGCACACTTGTAATTTCAAACCTATAAAACAACCGAAAAATTATTCTAAGCGTCACAGTAACAAAAACAATGGCGAACGTATAAAGTTCTTTATTGTTAGCGTTTTCACAGGGACGCCATGCACGAATATTTGGTTGGCGGGAAATGCGTAGGGGAAAACGCACGTGACCACTTTGGCGAGCACTACGTTTTTGTCACCCCAGCATGCTTGCACGAGGAGTAACTCTCAATCAGACTAGCACAAACTTGGCCTCGCAGGCATTGACTCGCATTAACGTTTGCACTAACTTCAACACCACACATAACTGCATTCGGTCCGTCACCAAGAGTTTTTTTGCACATTTTATTTCATGTGCTCTAATTCACTTGACTCTCATGTTCATTCTTATACTTCTACCATTCTCAGTAAGTGCGTAGCCGTACCGGCAGTCATGATTTTTCTGACCCTCAGTCAAATACATTGATCGTTTGTTGCGCATAATTGCCGTAGAAGCGTTGGCTCACCTTTTGGAGCCAGCTTCCGTAGTTAACTGTGGCGCAATCTATCAACAATATCGTCAGGAGCTCATCGTTTTCTATGTTATTACCGTGTCTTTAATGCAAGCTTCCCTGGTGTAGCTACGTCTTCGCTAAGCGTTGGTCGCGTTAAGCACAGCGCCTAGAGTTCCCAATATAATGGTAGTAGAACAAAGGTTCGGGCTCCCACCCAGTACCTTGCTGAGTATTTGACGTCCGATTGTGTTTGTGTTCAGAAAAAAAGCGCAGCGGAGTTGTTTATGTTTTTTTTCTCAATCATCTCTGCACCGGACTCTGAAGTTCAAATAGGAGTTTATTACCTGTTCAATATGCTTGAAATTCTTCAGTGCGTAACGTTTTGAAAGATTTTCTTGCTACAATTTAGGTGCTGTCAAAAAACCCCCAGCCGTTAGTGAACTGCCGGCAAAAAACACACTTTAAAGCCAGAGTCAGATACCTTGCTGCGAGATTGTGCGTATTGGTGATGCGCAATTTCTGGTTATACTCAGAATAGGGAGCTTAAATTTAGTGTCTGGAACACTGCCATGAAACGTAGGTAAGTAGCATGCCTATAATGTTTTGTAAAACAAACATACTTCTTCACATGCATCATCTAGGCTGTAAAGTTCTGGCGAGTAAAAGAAGCGGTGAGATCAGGTAACGAAATTAGTGCTTCATGCACTACAATAGAAGGATAGACAAAAAAATCAAGAAATATCAAGTGTATCTTACTTTTAAACACAAAATAAGAGTAATTGAAATCCCATAAACTATGTACGGAACTGTTTAAAAAAAGAACCCATTATACGGTTTCAGAAAACATTATCATGTTTGGAGACACACAGCCCTTATAGAAGCAATAAGATTTACCCGAGAACAAGAAGACTTTTTTTAGTAATAGAGAATTCCTTTTTGGGGCCTCTCTATAAAACATTGGTTTGCAGCTCTGTACGTTCTTTAGAGTAAAATTTTCAGGTAACCACATTTTGTTAGTTATTGCGAAGCTTTGTTCAAGGGAGTAAAACATGAAAATATCGATGAGTTTTCGTAGCGCCGGTTATTTTGATTGCAAGTATGTATACAACAATTTTTATCCTGTTGAGGTACGGCCTTCTCGTTGTGAAACACGAAAGATACAGAAGAGTAGAGAATTTCACTAATAAATTCTGTTTGTTATAATTTGCTTCGTTGGAAATGTGGTCCTAAGGTTGAGAAATTGTAAAAGTAGGATATTTGTTCCCAGTTTTTTTTTGTATAGTAAATAATTGAATAATTGAACGCGCGTGAAGACTAAATGGTTTCTATTAAATTTTTTATTCATCCACAAGGCAGAGAGGGCGGTTTCGAGGTATTTATTAAAAAAATTACCATTCCTTTCTGAAGAAAGCTGTGAGAACCGTTTAAGCTTTCCAACACCAAAACTGCGTCAACAACTTCGCTAGAAGTGCGTCTAACCTTCGCTCAGAGTGCGTCCCATTGCCGGTCAAATCTTCATATACCCAAAACTCAATCAAATAACGAATTCATGCGACGATTTTACGCGCACTTCGCAAAGGCATATAGGGATAATATAAACGTATATTGATACGTGGTTTATAAGATAAAGGTGTACTATTGTACTCCTTCTTATTTGATCAATATCAGTACTGTCTAATCTACAACCACTCGTTGTTGGCTATTTTCTATTAACCATTTTGACACTATGCAAGCCTGGTTTCGCGTACGCTCAGTGTGCTAAGACTCAACAGGTCTTCTCAGAGCTTTTCGGTGTGCCATATGGTCCATGGTGAAATGCATTAGTTTCTTGACCGCATACAATAGGTCCCACTAAGAAAGCTTTCGCTTTAAGAGCCGTCGTTTGAAGCCAGTGCACTAGCTACGCAAGGAGGTTCTTTGAAGGTCTTGCAGACATGTTTCTCTATTGATGCGTCTCACGGCTACATAACGCCTATTGCCCAATGTCGCCTCCTTGTTGACGCCACGTATATTTGAGCTTAATGTGGCTTTTTGGCTTAGCCTGAAGACAATAAAGCAGCCATGCAGACCAATGTTGCCGATTCTTTTGTTTTACAAGGCTGGCCGCAGGATCCACGCGGAAATAAAAAATTTAGTGCCCTTCCACTCTGTCAAGAAGGATGACCTGCAAAGCAGCACACCCTCCACGGAGTGCATGAAGCAAAACACTTTTGTTGGCAATTTACGACTTAGCATACTTCCTGGCTAATTACCAAATTAAATTTGCAAAGACCCCAGCTTTATCCTAGCGAACAAGCATAGAGCTGTCTCTTTCCTTCCCGTGTCGTAGGCATCTTACTGCTTGTGTAACACGCCAACCCATTCCACTCTGCCACTGAGGACACCGGCAACCGGTCATGAGCGGGCACTTAGAAGAGAAAGATACTGTCGAACATGTCGCTCTGAAAGCCCTTTAAACATAACGAGTGATATTGGCACACGTTGGCGTTCCAAGCGGGCCAGTGCAGTGTCCGTTCATTCGGGAGTGATTCGCAGCTACACGACCAGCTGGAACTTAAGGTGGCAACGGTGGTGTCAGCGGATTTCCGTGGTTTTCGCGCCCATTTACGCTTGTGTTCGGGCTGACGCTTAAGTTTCAGCTCTGCTTCCTCCACGCGAGCGACATGCGTCCGTCCCGTAGCGAGTTAACACCTCGAGGACTTTGACCTCTGTATTAGTGGGCACACACGTGGGTGTCGCTTTCGCTGCCCAGTCGTAGGCTTCTTATTCTATGTGCAACCCACCAACCCAGACCCAAAGCGCTCTAATACGAAGGACAGCTGACCGGGTGCATTGAGCCATGAGGCTGCCACGTTAAAATCTCCCACCACCCCAACAGCTATGTCATCGGTAGCGGCATTAACTCCTGCTGTGCGTGCATGCCCCCTCCCTTCATCCCCAAGCCTAAACCGGTAACGCCTAACCCGCCTAAACCGGCTTCGGGGGATCGGGGCCTAATTAGGCTTGAGAGAGGAATGCTTTATATGTGACCAGATTAAAATCTATTATTATTCTTCCGCCAGATGAACTATGACCATCTGGTCGACGAGGGCCTCCGGCGCCACAATGTTGCTCGAATGGCTTTCAAGCTAAAGAATAGTCATGTTCTCGCGCCGGCGTTCCAACGGGGCAAGTTGCTTTCAACCGGCACGGGCGCCCAGATAGTCGGCGTGGTGGAATTAGAAGCGGCAACAGCCGCGACTACGTTTTCGGCGGCGGTGGTGGCGGCGGCTTTCGGGCGACTTTACACCCATTCGCGCCTGTGTTGATTCTCCGAAATCATCTGATAACGGCGCTACGGCCGCTTCCAGCCAAATGCGCAACTAGTGAAAGAGCCATCAGTGGTGGCGACGGGAATAATCGTTACGATAACCCTTGTAAAAGAGGAGTCGACGGTGGTGAGGAGGAGCCCCGGGGTGGCGCCGAGTAAATCTGCTTCACCAGAATGAAAACTGGGGGGAAGGGGGGGGGGGGGGACCGCAGAAAGTGATACATTTACTGCTTTGCAAAAAAAAGGACCAACCGTGCTTTGCGCTGCGTGGGACGGCAGCGAAATCCCTGAAGTCGGCTTAGGGAAGAAAAACCATACTCGTCTGGCAGGGCAGGCAAGCCTCAGTCGTTCTGCATTTATCTCGGAGGCGGCCGTGAAGGTTCCAGAATAACCCGGGATATACAAGCCCCTTTTTACTGTTGGCTGGTTAGAAATTCTCATTTCTGCATCAGGACTGAGTCATCTGTCGGAATTGCCAGTGCCATTCCACCACAGTCGCAATTATTTGCAGCCTAGGTATTCTGTTACCGACTTTATCACTGGATGTGCCGACCCGGTTAAATACTTAGGCGTTCATATAGGTAGCGTCTTAATCTGGTCCTGTCACGTTAACAACATAAGAAAGTGGTCTAACCGTAATCTTTGCATAGCCCCTCCTCAATAAAATTACTTGATTGCTTAACTTTCATGCGGCATAAACTCGAGTAAGCTAACGCTGTTTCTGACACCTACCAAGCTTACTTGATTAACAGCCTACAATTTCATCATAATTACAATACTCGATTTATTCTTCCGTACTAATCATACCATTCCCGTGTTTCAGAGTTAAAAGCAGGATGTAGTTTTCGCACTCTTCATTCTCGCAGTAAGATAGCCCGACTCTCTCTCTTCCACAAATTCGTTCACTCACAATTACTTGGAAACAACTACGTCCGACTACCTCCCCGCATTACCAGCACTATTCACCCCAAGACAGTCTATCCCGAACGTACCCATACTAGCCCTTCTCAACAGTCGTTTTCATTCCGCACCACCCGAAACTAGAATGACTTACCTGCTGCAGTTTCTGCTATCACCAACCAATCCCGTTTCAAGCACGCCATTTAAGAAGTGCCACCATAACTCCTGTACCTCATCTGTTGCTATTATTATATCGTTGTAACTTTACTTTCAAGTGCCGCGTCATTCCCACCCATCACGTGTTGTTCCGATGGTACCTTCGAGGAATAAATAAATAAACTTGCGTTACTCGCACATTTCTGCAAGAATGCCTGTAAAGCTTCTCTCCGTATTAACTTCCGGCCTGTACGTTCCTACTTTGAGTTCACTGTTATAACAATGCCTCTGCGGAAGCGTTGCCAGCTAGGTTAGTTGAAGAAATGAAGGAACTTAAAAGGGCGGCCAGTGGTTCAACAACTAACACTAGTTATCAACGAGGGGGAATGTTTTTGGTATGTATATATTTACCCTTCTTGATACTACACTTCCGTTGTTAAACCAGCGGTCGCCCTTTTAGATGCGACTGCATCTCATTCACTTGCCTTGTCCCTCCATACGGCGTTGTTGTCCGTCCGCAACCCTCCCCCATTCTCCTCGCCGCACGAGCTGCGTTCTCCGCCGCTCACCCCCTCTCCTCTCCGATAGCGAACACTCTCTCGCGAAGTCCTTCTTGGTGGAATATAAAAGCGAGCGCTCAAAAAACAAGGACGAAGGAAGAAGTAGACAGCACGGCGCTTACTCGCAACTACTCGTTTACTGAAAAACATAGACATATATACCATCCAGAGTACACGTGGTCGGATTCCCTCCCCCATTATACACACCATTACACGACTTAACAGCGGTCGAGGCACCTGCGGCAGAAAAAGATAAAGATACAACACACGCCAAACTTGTGGTACGCAAAACCTGAAAACAGCGCCACAACCTTAGATAGACCAAAGCATTAGTTCCGCAACGTGGGACACAGATAGGAGTATTCCTTCTCGGTCAAAGTGAGGGAGGGGGCGCTGACACATCGTTCGCCACACCTTTTAATGTGGAATGATTCTATAACTTCTCTCGTGGTTTTGTCCCGAAATTTTGATGAAACTGAAGCCTCGCAAAAAATTGGTGTACATCCACACGCAGAACAGTGTTTCGCCAAGTTAGAGCCATCCTTCGACGTTACTGAACTTCGATGCTCTTGCAGGCGTATATTCAAGCATCGCCCAGTCTGGCCCACGTAGATATGGCCACAATTCAACGGTAAGCAATAAACAACACACGTTGCACAACGAACAAAGGGGGGGTTGTGCTCTACTACGCAGTTTCGTTTTCTTTGGCATTTTTTACTATTTGATAATAACCTATCTACTTTGCTACACACACTGTTCAGTTTATTCGGAGCCGAGAAAACCACTCAGACATCAAACCTATTGGCAACATTCTTCAACCCGTGCGCCAACTTATGCACGTAGGGAATGACTGCCTGTTTTGTGGGCTGTTTTTCGCTGTCGTTTTCCTTGGTCCCCCAATTATCTTTAAGTTGTATCTTTAAGTTATAAAGTTGTATCTTTATCTTTTTCTGCCGCATGTGCCTCGACCGCTGTTAAGTCGTGTAATGGTGTGTATAATAGGGGAGGGAATCCGACCACGTGTACTCTGGATGGTATATATTTGTATGTTTTTCAATAAACGAGTAGTTGCGAGTAAGCGCCGTGCTGTCTACTTCTTCCTTCGTTCTTCTTTTTGAGCGCTTTTGTATTCCACCAAGATGAACACATACCAACTACCCCAACTTTTCGTTCTTCTCTCGCGAAGGGCATGGATTGGTTTCGATTGCGTTGGCTTGGCTTGGCTTGGCTTGGCTTGGCTTGGCTTGGATTGGATTTGATTGAATTGGATTGGATTTGGATTGGTTTAGATTAAAGTGGATTGTGTTGGATTTTGTTGCGTCATAGCCGCGCCACGTTGCGTCATAGCCGCGGTCGTTCCAGCACCAGCGTTCCGATTTTGGGCACGTGCATAGACTTGATCTTCGCTGCAAATTGCACGGTGGTCCCGTTACTTCACCATCCACTACCCGTACACTTCAGCGACCACAAGGCCGTCATCGGTAACGTTACGCCACGTGTTAAATAAAGAATACATCATACGCGTTCCTCACACGTTTCACGCAATCAGAGAATCAACCCAACGGAAACACCAAGTGAACCCCCAAGATGCTTCGCATCTGCACAGAGTTCCCCTCGCGGGAAGGTGGGATAATTTTGTTCCTCCATCTGTTTCCGTTTCGTTCGATCTGGTTCAATCCAAGAGACAATATGTCACCACATTGCCTGTGATAGGGGCCACCATCGGGATTCTCTATTACAGCTCTAACTGATGGCAGCATGAGAAGGAATGATTTTTAATATTAATGTACTCTTAGCATACCCTAATCTATTTCGCAAACACGGAAAACCAAGGAAACGTATCTTTTTTGGTATCAATAAAAAGTACACATCTGTTATGCTCATTTCCGAAGCAGTCATACTGGCAGAGAGGTTCACGCTTGTCCCACTACGGCATACTAACTGAATTCTGCTTCACAGCACAATTCTAGTAGTGCTAATAGAATGGCGAAATTTAGAGTGAAGGTAGTTTTTACTTGCGTGCTAAGACAAACACCATAGCAATAAAAACGAATGAAGTTCCTATTGCTTTTATACTTAGTAGATTGCATTTTCTCCTTTATCTGAAGACTACAGCGGTCGCTACTCACCAGCTGTAGAACACCTGACCAAAGCGGCGGTCGCGTAAGGCAACTAGGGGAGCTTTATCTCTGGATAGAAGAAAGCCGTCTCTGGAATTCAGATCGGGCAACCCAAACCGTTAGAACCCCGTTAAGCGGGATTACCTAGGCTGCGCTGCTGAAGCAACGTTGAGGCTTCAAATGAAATATCCTCAGAAACACTAGGCTGCAAGAACAGCTGAGCGTTTTGTTGTGAAATTAGGTGGATATATTTTGATCTACTGAGAGAAAGAAGGAAATAAATAGCTTGAGGTGCGTTTTCGATCAACAAAAAGTTAAAAGGGAATGTGGAACGTTTTTACAAACTAAGTTAAATGTCACGAATGCTGTGATGACGCTAGCAAAAATACATGTAAACAGAGGCAGATTTTGTTGCACCAGCTTTCAGCGAGTAAAGTGACAGTATTGATAATTTCTACTATAATGTCAAATGAGCAAAGTATCAGCTTCGATTGAGAGGGAACACACAAAAAATCCCGAAGACGCGGGAACGCGAACATGCCGCAAGGAACAACCGGTATACTGGCAATGGTCGATCAGACCCAGGGGTGAGAATTGCAGAAGAGATAACCTGTCAAGGGGCAATGCATACTTCCACCTTTCACGGAACAAGAGCTAGTAAACAGACATGTTAAAATCTCGAACAGGAAAATGAACAATGATATCGCGATTAAGTTCTAGGTAACGATAACCACAGAAACATAAGGTTACCTCCAAAAGCACTGGGCTAGAGCTTAGGAGAGAAAGGATGAAGCATGTGAGGACGTTGAAATCAACGTTTCTGGCCCAGACAGACAGGGCGAAGAAGTTTGAAATAGGGTTCAGAACACATTAAATGTCTTTTAAAAACGGCAAAAAGTAGACATACTGAATGACAAGCAAGGTCATCAAAAATCAACATTTGCTGTGTAAGAACGTGATAAGTGAAGCAGCCGAACCTATCAAAAAAGGATCCAACAAACTCACAAACGATGAGGAACAAACTTTTTCCGACCGAACTAGCAAATAGAATTCTCCGAGCATTTATAATTGGCTTACAGCAACTAGGATAGCAATATCTGTGTTCCTACAACGCAGTAAAGATTAGAGACGGATTACCCAGAAGTGGTAGCTTAACAGGAGCTCATACTGCAACATCACGAACAACAAAGATAAAGTAGTGAATGCAGCTGAAGGGGTTCGTAAGGATTTCTGATCTGGAAATGTTAGGGGATCGAATAGTCCATTGCTTTGAAAGTTAGTCAATAATAGTGCACTGTTCTTTTTTGAAACACCGTTCATGTGGAGATTCGCGTTATACCAGTACTGCTGTTACTCTACTCCCAAAGTACGGCTAAGAGCCGTTAGCGGCGGTTCAATGATCTCTTTCGCAGACCTTCCCATTTTATCTGGAATTACTATTTCTTAGAACTGTTTTAGTTTAGGTTTAATTGCTAAGTAACCAGCCTCTTCTTCAGATCAGTAGTTTGATGTCAATAATAGTAAATATACCTTGCACAACTTTGTTGTGTCCTCCGCAATTGTCGTATTACCCTAATTTACTCTCCTAAAGTATTTATGTAATGTGCTTACATAATCCTATACCTTTCTCTGCTTTGGTGAATATCGGTTTTCCTTACTTCTGATAGCCTCGCTGACACTGTCGACGTGTTGGAACAGCACAATGTTCGTGCGAAGACCTAGAATCTAACCCTCGCCTTGGCCATCACGTTTTCGAACGTTCATGTAGCGGTAACATAGGAAAAGGCCACTAACCTGCGGCCAAAGACGCAGAAGGCGCTCAGTCGTGCGTCTGGCTTGCGCCGCCCCGTATTCTGCCTGGTGACGGGTTTCACTTTCAGCTTGGCGCGCGCCGAAGTTATGCAAAATTATGCAAATTATGCCGGGTACGCATCCTCGCCCAACCAGATCCGACCAACCACGCATATTCCGCAATCCGCAATCCGCGACAAGAAAACCCTGTACGTGCTCAGTGATACAAACGAATGGTTTAGTGGCTGCTCTGTCTAAATACCTCTCTACTGCTTTTTTGTGGTAGAATTAGCACCTGCCCCGTCAACTGCGCTTCTTTCTTTGTGTTGCTCCACTTGTGTTTCCAGCTATGATACATTGATTCCGGTATCGTGCATGCGTTGTATTTGTGATACGACAGGATCTTTTATATTTGCGTGTAAAAACACAAAAACGGACCCTGACCCTTTTCCTCCGGAAACAGGGGTGCACGTGGAGTTTGACGTCAGAGAAAACGAAAACAAATTTCTTCTGCGAAAATCAAAACAAGAAACCATTTCCCCCCCTGAGTGAAACAATCTCGGCCTACGCATGCAGCAGCTGATGGTGCACTGTCGGACGTGTCTTAGGGAGCAAAATTTACGAGAGTACACTCGGGCAAATCCAAGCCAAATGATCGGGTCATGGTCACGTGAACCCCCAACTTTTAATCCTCCCGGCAGGTGGCGCGAGTGTTAAAAAATCTATTTAAAATTAGGTTAAACACAATATTATACTTTTAAAATTTTGTTGCTGATTAGTCTACGCACCTTTATTGATGTAGAAGGTTCAATAGCTCTGAATGTGCATACGTGTTTGCGGCTTCTTTACGCACGATGTGAAGGCAAGCCTGGCCAAGCCACAACCCGAAGCCGCGCTTCGGCTCTCGGCACCGTTTTGGCGTGCGGTTTGGCACAGTTGTGCTAAATTATCTGGTGGAGAAAGAAACCCTTATTGCTTTTTTAGCGGCATCGCTTGTACATCCTGAACGAAAGGTGGAACTATTTTTAAAATGTCTTGGTGTGGCGTATCGTATTTACGTTTTTTTCGCTCGTCAAACGCTACGCGTATTGCGTTGCTTCATTGAATTCAGCCATGGATAGTTCTGCCTATAGCCTGTTTCGGCATCTTTAAGATAAGAGCGGAGGAAATAGGCTGAAAATGCGTAAGAGACATTTTTTCCGCTTGAAATAATAAAATTATAGGGTTGTTATGCCGTTTGCTCTAACAGTGAGGGATGTCAACGGTACGCGCCTGTCGTCCCACGTAGCTTTCAAGTGCCGCGAACGACGACGGCGGTGAGTTATGTGCGGGAGTGGCGGCAGGCCGGCGGCCCGCCGGCGACGCAAGCGTTGTGCGCTGGGGCTGCCCTTAAGTTCCGTCAGTGGTACGCTGCCTAGGATTATTTTACTAGCTCGCCATGGCTATCTCGGCTAGCTATTACTGCTACTATCTGTTAAACTGTGATGCACTGCAGTACCATCCGTGCGAACGTATACGCGATGAAGTAACCGTATCTGCATTATTTGACTGATCTGAGCATAAACAGCATCCCTACAGCCATAAACTTTCACACGTGTGCCATTAATCGTACGCTGCCTGCCTGCGTACCAAGCGAACCCACTCGCCGACTCCAAAGGCGCTTGCGCGTCGCTCCGCTCTGGCGCTCCAGGTGCGGTGAAAACGAGTCTTTAGCCGGCAGATAACAGCTTTGCTTCAGACACGGTGCGCATGCAGCGAATTGAAACCTTCAAATGGTGTCTTCGCTTAAATTGTATGTCAGGTCTGGTATCGCAGACATTGTATAGATCTGTATCGCACTTGCCGTTTTTCAGCATTTGTTCTTTTTCCTCTAGTCATGTTTTGGCTAGTTTTATGAAGCACGGATTTTGCATATTCCACACATTAACTCAGCTGTACTGCGTGTTCTCGCCATATGGGACATCCTGAAGGTAGCGCACTTATACACGGACACAAGCAAAAGAAACGACAAACCACAGCGCTGACTCACAACTGATTTTTATTAGAACACACACATATTTAAATACTTCAACCTAAACACTTGTTAACGTAAATATAACACGCGCTTTCATCCACACAGTTTGTTCATGCCTGTCATGTTTTGCAAATGATACGCTGGAATGTGACGTATGTATTAAGTGGGGTCACATGGGTTCAGGATGAAGTATTCAACTGTGTGTCTGTCCTAATAAACATCAGTTGTGAGTCAGCGCTGTGGTTTGTCGTTTCTTTTCCTAGAGTCTGTGTTTAAGTGCGCTACCTTCAAGATGTCCCATATGCATTACCAACTAGCCCAGTTGTCATTTCTTCTACAGTTCTTGCCATGTTTTTGTGCCCATGGCCGCTGGGCTTACTGCTGCGTGCCTTGGTGCCCACACACCGGCCCAATATACCCTCGCCAGGTGCCTGGTCTCGGGATGTGTTTATTTCACATACCATGGGGCAACAAGTGTGTTTGGGCTTTGTATTACCTTGACTTCTCTTGATCTTTGCCCTCACTTGACAATTAAAGCCAAAGCGATCCAGGCTATATGAGCAGCATTATCATTTTTGTTAAACCAAATATGACCTCATTTGCATTATGAATATGCCTAACCCCTGTCGCGCTATTAAAAATACAGGCATTCTTTTAGTGTTGCTAATCGCGCGACCACACGATCGCTGAATAGAACAACACAATTTCTTATGTACTATAGAGGTGGCATGTGCTGGAGGCAATACTTGAGTACTGGTCGTAAAGATATTTACAGATTGTTCGCAGTTCTGTTCGAAGGTTCACTGTTATTGAGGACACTTTGTGTACGCATTGAAAAATAGAGCGCGACTTCGACAACGACACAAAAAAGAACGACAGGACAAGCGCTCAAAATGCACAAACGTACGCAACAGCTCTGTTTAACGAAGTTTGTACACTATTTTTTTAGTCATCTATGCAGGTCCACAGCATCGGTGGCCTACACTCAACCAGGTGACAAAGCAACGGAATTCAGCATACCAGACATGCTGCAAGCACTTCATGGCACAGTACTTCATGGATCTTGCTCACACGCGGTTATCAAAATACCCGTGCCATCAGTTTTCCCAGTGTTATTTAGTTGCATCAGTTTCTCCATGCAGTGCTTCTTGCTGCTTTATTGATTCTCCTGGAGGATAATGCCAATATATGCTATCTTTTGAACCTTCCCATTAGCAACCGCAAATCAAATTCAAGTATCCGCAATCAATTAGAAGTAACAACTGAAGAGCATATAGCTTTATCGAAAGGAGCACTGAGAATTTTATCTCTCGCATGCCTCATCTCGTTAAAACACTCACAAGAACGTCCATCCTCCTAAATCCACTCAAATTATTGTTGCTCTCAGCTCGACAACTGTGAAGCAGCACATCGACGAAAAAATATCTTACAATATCAAGATTGCCACGGTGAGAGGTCATGATCGTTATTTGTCACCGCACGCGTTGTGTATTGCTGGAGTGACTTGCATGGAAAACAACAGTGTCCTCACCTGCGTTGTCAAGTGCTCTCATAACGTCCTCAGCCAAGATGGCTCTCTTGCTACGCCTTAGACGCTCGTCTGTACTTAGTGTAACACCTCAAAAGGGTAAACTAGTCTGGTGGGTTTTTTTTAAGTGAAAGTGTACTCGCATTCGGGTAAATACATGTACCTGTTTTGAATGCAGTGTACACCGACTATGCTGCTCTGTGGTCCTTTTCCGGGCTCTTTGTTTTCAGGCGAAGCACAGCTTGCAAATATACGCAGTGTGCTCATAATGTGCTGCTTAAAAACAACGTGAAACAGGCAGATAAACAGTATAATTCCGTGTTGTATACGCATATGCGGTGTAATCCGCGAGGATGTACGCGGCAGAAACATTTTTAACCTCTGTCATGGCACATGGGGAATTTTGGAACATCCCTGATGCGAAATGCACGCTAGTAGCATTTCTTATTGCCTGGTGCCTGGTTGTGAAATGTTTGGATGCAAAGCAGAGTAATGTCAAGTTCAATTTTTCACCCGTTTGCAGCGCTGTTCAAACTGTGTTCGACTGCGTGTTCGAAATGCTAAAAATGTGGCACGTGGTCCTTCAAATGTTGCTCTACCTTATGTGACCATGTAACGCGTTGCCATTGTCTCATACACCTCAACCGTAAACTGCTTGCCAATTTTTTATACTGGAGTGTTCGCATTGGCTGCGGAAGACGTGAATTTGTGTGCCTTCGTGGAGCCTGGTATCTGTCGATTGACTACATACACGTGCCTAAAAGCTCCCCGCCTCGCCCTTTCCCTTCACTAGGAAAGCAACACTTTGGAAAGCTAACCCTTCTTCTTGGGAAATTGCCCGCTTGCCATTGGACAATAGACAGTCGAGATTTTGTATATCTATTAGGCGTTTTGCGTTTTCATGCCCACACATATGTGATTTTATCTCAAATATCACTACTGATTAGTAGTTACAAAGAGACAATAGACCTCACTGGGGTTAATGATAAATTAAGCGAGTCTATCAAAGCCTTTTGGTAAACAGGGCGAATTCGTTTCCCTTCTTTCGCATCCTAACTGAATAAATTGCCCGTATAAACAACTTTGATCTGCAGACATTGTGGCCGTCAACACTTCCGAGTATCCCAGTGTTTATATTTTAGTATGGCTTATATTTAGTGCATGAGTGCCACTTCATATAAACTCCTAGGAGGCCGTAGCCCAAATAAAACAACAGAGGGCTGATTCTTTTGGATTCTCTGCGTTTTAAATCCCCATTGAAGATAAATCCGTTGTGCTCTTAGGGTCCTTTTACTTGTTACATATTTTGTATTCCCGCCAACCTATTTTTTCTTTCACTACTCGGGGTTACTTCCTAGGTGTGTTATATTACTCACTGTTTGTTCTTATGGTTGTGTTCCAGATAATGGCGACACTTTCGATTTGCCGTTGCATTTACTGCCATGCCATAAATATTTCTTCATGTATGAAATGTCTCCTTTACGCGGTGTGAAAGCAGGTTGATCACACAAAAAAACTTAGTCATAATCATCTGCAACGGTACTTAAAATTGGCATTTTCGCATTTCGAAGGTTTATTTCTCTCTCAAAATCATGCCGTCCCCACTCTGAGATGATACCATCAAATAAACGCTCCAACCCAGTCACGAAAGCGTGGCAATACTGTTCAGATGCACGTCGGCGTGAGTAGCGCTTTCCAGCCATTCAAACTTCCCGCTAAAATTGGTGTCCGCCGAGCCAAAAGAGAAAGCAGTTAGTTCTTTTGTATAGCCGCTCGGTCTGCTGCAGTCAATTCGGCCGCAGGGTTATATGGGAGTGTTCTCTCTGATCTCTTATTAGTATTCCTTTCTCTGTGGACGCGCCTTCTTCAGAGTGTGCCTGCGATGTGAAATGACGCACTGCGCACAGAACGTGCCCGCTTGCTCTGCGAAGGAGCGAGAGCTACAGGCGACTAGACAGAGTGAAGATAATCACAAGGAGCAGGGTTTTATGTGGTGACACCTACGGAACGAGCTGTTGTGGCGTGACCTGCGCGCCATTTCCCGCACAAGCAAGCTGCGAACAAAAAGTGACAGTTGCGGGTGAGGAGGAAGGGAGAGGGGTTTTTAGGCGAACAACAATAGTGGCGCAAATGAGCCAATACAAGCTCCGCTCGAAAAATTACCACCAATAATATTTCAGCCATCGTCCACCAAAAAGCTTCGTCGTCCAGATTTACACACGTTTTCTTCTTGCAAGGAGGGCTTTGTACAAGGACAAGTAACTGAAATTTTGGAAAATGTAAGCGTCCACATGAGCACATTCACGGTACACTGAAAATTATTGTAAGGTTTTTTCCTGCATTGCGTTAATATATCCGGGAATTTGGAAGCAATGTCTTGAATTTTCGGCAGGTTTACAAAATATTTGCAAAGAAAAGTCGGGTCGGAAGAACACCTTGGGAAGGGCTCCCGCGAGAAATATTTGCAACACTTTGAACAAAACATTTTTTACATGTTGCTGATCCGGAGTTACCCGAAAATTTCAATGCCCATTTTGTGGAAAATGTGAATAAGCTTCGGAATCAGTATGAGCCACGATTACTTCTTACCTACCCTTAAGCTCAGCATGTTCATTCGGCTTACTAATTTTCTTCATTGGGAACTACTAAGGAACGGGAGCTTTGGGATACAATTAAAACAATGCGCTTAATGAAATCGCCAAGAATGGATCAAATAAGAACGAGACATTTTTCATAATTTACAGCAGATGATAAAAGGTAGTGCACTTCCTTTAAAATGCATTCATTTTACTTTATTTATTTGTTTGTTTGTTTGTTTGTTTATTTATTCTTTTATTTATTTATTTATTTATTTATTTATTTATTTATTTATTTATTTATTTATTTATTTATTTATTTATTTATTTATTTATTTATTTATTTATTTATTTATTTATTTATTTATTTATTTATTTATTCATTCATTTGTACATTGTGCGGACCCGAATCTATGGGAGGAGTGAACACTGAACAGAACAAAACTAATCATACAACACAGCAACATACCAATGCAAAAAACATAATCAAGACAAATCACAAAGGACAGGAATAAATATTTCCAGTAGAAGGGAACGTAAATCGCTGAGCAACCGGTTTTAATTACCAGCGGTTGAAGGGAAGAACCTAAATTTGAATTCGTTCGTTCGAGAATTGTAAGGATTGATGTAAAAATGATGATTGCTTCTGCTAATGGAAAGCTTATGCGAACTTGTAAAATACCAGGTCCGGTGAAAAGGAGCATGGTTAGGCCACTACACAAAAAGAGAACCAAGTGGTATTTCTGTAACTATTGACCAACTGCAATACATTCCTGTATAACATACATCCTGGGAAAAATTGTGTATAAGAACGTGAAGTGCGTCTGTACAATATACAACTTGCCAAATCCTGCGCAGTTCGGTTTTTCCAGCGGAAAAGCCACGATCACACTATTAGAAGACTTTAATGACTTTATCTACAACGAACCGGTTAATAATACTGTTCTTTCGCTGTTTGCAGACTTTCAAAAGGAGTTCGATACCGTTTACCATTAATTACTATTGCACAAATTGTATGCTGCTGCATTCAGACGCCTTTATTTGTTCCTTGATAATCATTTCTTCAATCGAGTACAACGCGTCAAAGTAAGTATTTCTTTAAGTAAAAACACGGTAGTGATTTTTTGTATTAGGCAGGGATCTGTGCGCGGGCCCCTTTTGTTTATTATTTGTGAAAGATCTTGTTATTATGCCACTCAAATTCCATCTTTACGTGTTGACTGGCCCCACGGTCCTAGAATATCCGAGTAATACGTATAAGGAAGCCGGAAGAATTGTTCGAACTGATATATGCTATTTTCTCGACAAGTGGTCCTGTAATTTTATTTTAATTACCAAGTCAAAAACAAATCTAATTTGCATTCACAACCCACAACCCACTCACACTATCAAGGCCTAGTTATCTACAGGACAGCGGCTGCCACTGTCAAGTACTGTCCAGTAGCGTGTCTAGTCTTAATTTCCGTTGAGACATTTGCTTGGGATACACACCTCCAAGAAGTCGTAAAGCACTTACCGGTAGTTTGCAGTTAACTCTAGTCCTCACAATTTACATTCGACAGCTTAATTTAAAAATGCTGTACAAATCATCCGGAGAATCCATAGTACTGTACGGGTTAACTATATACGCTGATGCCTCACAATACCAACTAAACATATTCTCACAAAGACAAAGACGACGCAGTTGTCTTCAAGGAAAACAAGCTTACTGGAGTGAACTTGTGCTCACCTAACAACTCAAAGAATACACAGGCGGCGAAGCAGCAGTCACCAAAGTGACGTGCGCATGCGAGCGTCGGTGATTCGAATTCCGCGGCATCTGCTCTGCGGTCATTTATCTCTCGGCGTGAGGGCTTCTCGAACAGCCGAAGTACATACAGAGCACTAAGATCATAGATTATTCCAGGCTTGTCACGTTAGTTCGTGACACTCTCTGTATCAAAGGAAATAATGCGTGCGACATAAAGAATAGGTGAGGTGAGGAGGTGAGGTATCTTTTATTTCAATTTATCGTTATTTACATGGAAGGCTGACGATAAAAGCTGCATAGAAGCAGCTTGACGAGAAGGTCAGCCCAATTCAAACGTCAACAGCAGACGGCAAAAATGCATGCTGTACAGCCGTTACAGTATTAAACACAAAACACACCAAAGTAACGCAATTCTATTGCGATAACAAGGATATGCAAAGTAAAAAATATATATATATATATGCACGCTAACAACTAAACAAAGATACGACATTGTATTCGAAAAACATGAGAACACTACAGGAAAATCATATTTTTTCTCAGAAAAAAAGACAAATAAGAAAAAGAGAAACGACGAGGCACATACTGAAACATACAAAATGCAAATAGTGTCAGTTTACAAAAAAATGCACCAGTAAACAAAAAGTGATAAAGAAGTATACATATGAGCTATGCATACAACAGAACAGGAATAAGCACTTCAAGAAAAATGGTTACACCAATCAGGGCATTACCCACAGTGAGATGTATAATTCATTAAAGCGTTACACATAGGAAAAACAGTAATGCTAATTATTAAAGGCCCGAAAAATTGGAGTAGCAAAGAAGAGAAGAATTAAAGGAAGGCCCGCAACGAAGTGTTTTGCAAGGCAGCATTGATACGTGCTAGCTTGGCGATAACAAGATGGGCGACGTAAAGAAAAAAAAAGAAACATTACCAGAATGACGCTATCAATCTACACACTTCCTTTTTGGAAGTACGTGTCATATCTATATTTCGTGCTTCCAGTTTGTTCAGTAAGCGCGGTAAAGTATTAGATAAAGTTTGCAGACCGTATGATGTACGAAAGGTGGGCACGTGCCATCGTTCAGTGTTTCTGCAAGTGTACACAGGCGAATTAGGGCAAAGGCAGGCCAGCTCAGATAAACTTTTGCAATTTTTCGCTAGTTCTTTCTTAAAGATAAGAGCTAATCTTACATTATAAAGATCGAAAATGTTGGTAATGTAGTATTTCTGGAATAAATGACCGGTGTGGGCCGAGAAGCTGAGATTCCAAATGGAACGTAAGGATTTTTTTTGTAGTACATGAAGTCTGTTTTTATTAGCAAGTGTAGTAGTTCCCCAAACTAGGTGAGCGTAATTTAAATAAGATTCAAACAAAGATTTATAAAGCAGTAACTTAACTTTAAGCGGAATTAAGTGACGATGTTTGCTAAGAATTTCTGCAATGCGAGACAATTTTATAATTACAGTATTAACGTGGTCATCCCAAGTAAGGTGACTACTGAAATACACTCCTAATACCTTCAGGCATTCCACAATTTCTATTGCGTCAGAACCAAATTTAACATACTGTGGAACAATGATTTGTTTATTTCTAGGTCGAAACAGTATAGCTTTAGACTTATTTGCGTTTATTTTTAATCGATTAGTAATTGACCAGCATTGAACAGACTGCAAGACAGCGTTAGTTTTCCTTCCGATCTGGTCTGACGAGTCCAACGAAAAAAGTATGCTCATATCATCGGCATACAAAATGCACTTCGCTTGTTTACATAAGCCTAAAATATCATTAATATATAAATTCAACAACAAGGGTCCTAATATACTACCCTGTGGGACGCCAGCTATTATACGCTTAACAGATGATTTGTGGGTGTCAATGCAAACATACTGTGTACGATTGGCTAATTAAGAGGCGAGTAAAGAGTGAACGCAACCGCGGAAACCATACCTATAAAGTTTTGATAAAAGTATGTTGTGATTAATGCAATCGAATGCCTGAGAAAAAACTATGAACACGCCTAGAACAACTTTCTTTTCTTCAAAGGAGCGTAATACGCATTCTTTTTGTTGAAGTAGTGCTAATTCCGTAGATTTGTGTGTTACAAAACCTAATTGATCATCAGAAACTAATTTATGAGTTTCACAAAATGATGCCATCCGAATTGGAATGATTTTTTCAAGGCCTACAGAAAATACCGGCAATATTGACACGGCCAGGTAGTTTGACACACATCTCCTGTCCCCCTTTTTGAAGAGTGCGGACACTTTTGTCTTTTGCATTTCGGTGGGAAAAACGCCTGAATTAAGGCAGATGTTAAAGATGTCTGTAAGTACTGGGGTTAATACATCGAGGACGTATTTCACCGGCTTTATCTGGACGTCATCTGCATCCCGGCTTTGAGAATTTTTCATGTTCATAAAAACAGAATAAACTTCAGAGCATGTCACTGGGTTAATAAACATGCAATTACTGTTATAAAAATATGAATTTTCATTTGGCGGGGCAGCATATTCAGTCCTTCGGCTAACAAAATAATCATTAAAGGCATCACACATGTCACAAAGGCATCACATATGTCACACATAGAACATGCGCTTCGCTTGGCCGAAGGCCAACACAGATAACGTAGCCCGCCGCAGCTGGTCGGCAAAAACAAAACATAAACAGACAAATTCAAAACATGGTTCGTGGCAATATTAAATCAATAAAAATATTATCACGCAGCATTTCTTGTGGAACACTCATTCACGGAGAACAGAAAGATTTAGTCATGCATCAATAAGAAATGCGGCTTGTCAATGAACAGTTCATCTTCTATGCACGTTGCCAACCTTATTTTTTAAATGCCTTTACAGTTCACAACATAAAACAGACCTCTACGCCGTATTTAAAACAGACCTCTACGCTCAGTGGATGGGCGAGTACGTGAAATGACAAATGAGATGATTATAACCAGTGAGGAAGTCCACGCCGCCACGGATGAAGGGGATGAGCTCGATGCACCACCAACCACGAACAGTGATTCCCGCCAAAGCAGATGAAACGCCGAAGGCCCTTCGAAATGCGGCGGTGTACTGGGCGGTGGAGCGGAATCGTCGTCAGTTCTGGTCACGGCGGGTTACTTCTCGGCTAGTCGCGGCGACTCGTCGGCTGGGGGCACGGAGCTGGGGACGTGGACGTGTCCATGAAGCTCCTGGGCTGGGGCAAGCCGACGCAATCCAGGAACCCTCAGGAAAACGCATCAGGAGCAGAGGCGGGCAATGCTTGAATGTCGGTATGGGGATGTACCCCGCACCTCTACCAAACTGTTAAAGGGTTTATTGGTGCTCAGGAACACCGAGGAAGCAGTCAGTAGACAAGGGGTGATGCCGAGCCAGCTGCACCTCTTCTTCACAAGCTCCTTCTGATGATGATAGATGAGGTGTGCCAAAAGCACGGCAGTGATGAAGATCCACGATAATGCACGACAATGGCGCTGTCAGGGAATGTCCCGTCGTCTTCGCTACCATACATAATTCCCGTGTTTCCACTAATGATGCGAAGCAGAACACGCTCCTCCTATGCACCTTCTCTTTTTAATAAACTTGAAGTAGACGCTACCTGTCATCGTATTAAAAAATTACATTTTTCCGTCTCTTATGGCTAACCCAGAATTCTTGATAAATTTTCCAGACACTCGTACATTTTCAATGCTCATATTCTACCAGTTTCATAACAAGTTGTGTATTTAAATTGGGATAGTATATGTTAGCATTACCAATTTTTTTTATTTGCCTCATTCATTACTTTGTTTTTATATAGTTGTTTTTCAGCCACCAGAAATTGCCTCCACCACCTTATTTTTGTATATTTTCTAAAAGGAATAGGTACACGCACTCAGCACGAAGTTGGGATGCCCAGCCCTCTCACAGGCATCAATGCTTAAGTTGACTGGAATGTTATATCTACTTTTTCTGATATAAATATACTATTATTAATATATTATGGTAGAGCCTAGATTTTTGCGATTGGTTTACTGAAAGGGGAGATATGCATACCTGTCTGCTGAGAGTTTGTTTACGCGCTTCTCTGTGATGCAATAGGACTCCCTACCGTCTTTCACAGCGGCCATCCAAATCACTACTGAGGAGAGGCCGACGGATGTCTGGCATTTCTAGACGTCCTGGCAACGCGTAACGGTGTGAAGCAGTCCTTTACGGTGTTCAAAAAATGCGCACCAGCTGGTACCTGCAATTTAATTCGGTGCACCCAGCTGTGCATAAGCGTTCTGTAGTCGCTTCCCTTCTCCGCAAAGGCGAGAGGATCTGTAATAAGCCTGAGGACCCGGTGGCGGACAACACGCGAGTACGCCACGAGCTTTCATCGTGCGGTTACTATCAGGCGTTCATCGACTCTGTTCAGCGGCAGCGCACTCGCCCTGCTCATGTTGTCAACGTCCAACGTCAAGAGCGCCCGGAAATTCCGTACGTGCCTAGCATCAGCGAGGCTCCGTCGCGCATACTCCTCTCGTACAACGTGCAAGCAGCGCATGTGCCGTCTCGCAAACTGAGGCATGAACTTGTGAACGTGAAGGAAAACCTGCCACAAGAGAGGCATCCGAGAGTTGTCTACGTCATACCTTGTGCAGATTGCCAGTACGTGTACACGGGAGAGTCGGGACGCTTCACGAAAAGCCTGCAGCAGCATCGAAACGATGTAAGCAAGAACAACTGCTCTGCCGAATGCGTCCTCGCAAAAGAAACGCTGGAAACCTCCCGCCAGCAAGCTGTGTAGATAGCGGCCTGCCCATGCTCGCCGATACCGCGTGCCGAATTTTTTATTGCTTGTTTAGCCTTTTTAGGTATTTCCGATACAACTGCAACAGCTGGCGCTGCATTTAAACCCCCTATCTCCGCTTCTTACGCGTTTGCGGGGTGTGCCATCTTTGTTCGATCGCATTTTTCTCAGTCCGTTGTGCTGAGTTTTCACCCGTTCAAACACAGGGAAGGGCACACTTTCAGTGGGATCAATGGTGTGCCCAAATAGCAGTTTTTAATGCGAAAGTGCTACTTGACTAGGCTGAAGAAAGCACGCATGGGGCCGGCGCCCACCAACCGTGCACCAACCGGATATCGTAAGCAAAAAAAGTGTCCACAGCTGCTCACCCATTGCTAACGCTTTCCGTGGCGTTCCACGAGCTTGATATAGCGTGCACATTCGAAAGAATGGAACCCAGAAAAAATGAACGGCGTTTTTTTTTAGCATCAATCAGAAAACATGAACAGGAAGACGCACTTTTCGAGCACCTTTTCATACAAGGAATGCAAAAAGAAAAAAATTCCCCGCATTTCCCCGAGGGGAAGAATGTGAAAGTGCGAATGCACGAGTTGAATTTGCGCGGTTCGGTAATGTTCGCGAAAGAGATCACACACACACACACAACTACAAAGAAAGAAAGATGCATTTATTCACAGACACCTATTTGTGTTGTCGTTGTAGTTGATTGCTAGAGCGGATCTCAGCTTTGAAATTTCGTGTCAGTACTCCTTTAAGCAGGTGCATTAGCCATTCTCACGCCCGATTCTTGGCCAATCCCCCACGTGGGTATGTGCCATGTCAGCGGCCAGGCAGCGCGCGCCCATCTCCCCCCGTTGCCAAGGAAGATGAGGAGATTCCTGGCCAATCCCCCACGTGGGTATGTGCTATGTCAGCGGCCAGGCTGCGCGCGCCCATCTCCACGTGCGCGGACATCGCCGGTGGACGCAGGTTCAGGGTCGCTTAAGAAGTGCATTGCACTTGAAAAGATAAACAGGACGAAGCACGCAGCCCGCGGTCCATTCTCATTGCCTTGCGACACATAGCAAGACTATACCAAAAGCAAAAAAATGCGTGCCATTCCACCCTGTGAAAGTGGTTGGAAAGCGAAGCTGTAAACGACGCCCACAACGATTACCCATGCGACGTAACTTGGATTCACACGCGTGGCTGTACAAACAGTGCAATCAGAGACAAGTGAAATGCACGTAACCACACTCGTTATTGCTTCAATAGGATATTTTTTGCTAAGGTTAAAGCAATGCATGATTCACGAACGGTGGTTGGCTTACTTGGATTTGTGAAGCACATTAGTAG
The DNA here is from genome assembly GCF_048455015.1 of Haemaphysalis longicornis. Lineage (NCBI taxonomy): Eukaryota > Metazoa > Arthropoda > Arachnida > Ixodida > Ixodidae > Haemaphysalis > Haemaphysalis longicornis. The sequence continues at coordinate 43,260,278 of NW_027526295.1, forward strand.
AAACTATTTTTTTTTTTAAAAGAAAGGAAGCTCAAACCCGGTGTTAGATCATCTCACTTCTCCTCTGTCTCTGCCGCCGCCGACGGGGACGAAAAGATCAGTGGCAGAGACGGAGGAGAAGTCACATGCCATGCGTTGGTGTGAGCTTTATTTAATTTTTATAACTGCTAACGCATCCGCAAGGCCCGCACACGACCACTACACGTGTCATGGGCGGAGTGCAAAGCGGTGCGAGAGGCTCCGGGACGTTATCACGTGGAATTCAGCGACAGCGCAGGGGTAAACCCAAAGATGTGCTCGACGAGTGCACCATTTGTCTCACCCGTCTCCGCGTAGGTTCGTAGCTCTCGATTCTGCTTCTAGCTACTGCGCAGTGCGGACGCAGACTGCCGAGTTACGTCGAAGGAGCGGCTTTGACGGGCCTATCGGCCCGCTGTAACAGGTCAACCGGTTTTCATAACGCCCAGGATTATCAAGTTACGCTGCCACAACTGCCGTCCGGACCATCTGTGCTTAACACGATTTTTTCGCAGGCCGATTCGAGAGCCGGGCCTTACAAGTTCGAAGAATTCCGCGATACATCGGTTCGTCTGGAATAGTTCCTTGAGGTTATCGCCTTGGGGGAGTCCAGATGAACCATTTGTGGGCGGTTTCTTTTCAAGGACCCCGAAGCAGCGAAGAAACTTGCTTCTGCCGAGGAACTCCACGTCAAGGGCCTGCGTTGCCTCGTCATCCATCCGCGCCACCAGGACGTCCGCTTAAAGCTCATTTGGGTGCTCCACAACGTCTCCGACGACGAAGTGCGAAGAGCCCTGGGGCTTTTCGGCTGGGTCACGGAAGTGACCCGGGTTCGATGGCGTGTGCCATGCTGCCCCGCGAAGCTCTCGACTACGCGCCTGGTCCCCGTACAGCTGAAGTGGGGCTTCAGTGTGGATGACATCCCGCACCAGGTACACGTCGCCGGCGAGCAAGCCCTTATCGTGGTGCCCGGGCATGCGCCTCTCTGCCTCCGCTGTCACCGGAGAGGACATATTCGACGCGAGTGTAAGGTGCCCCGCTGAGATCTCTGTCGCCGCTTGGGCCACGAGGAGAGCGGATTCGTTCGCACCTACGCGAGCGTCACAGGACCACGAGGGTACGAGAAGACGTCCGAGTTCATCATGGACACAGAGGAAGCAGGGGAGGCTGCAAGGGGCAAGGTAGAGTTGCCAGCCGAGGAGGCGACGCCCTCTGAACCAGCTCGCGTCGTCCTGCCGAAGCGCAGCCTGCCTTCAGAGCTAGGGAAAACCCTGAAACCACCGAGGAACAAGATTCCTTCGCCGAGGCGTCTAACGCCAGCACGTAGCCACACATAACAAACATGAGCGTTGAGGGGCAAGACGAACACGACACCCCAGGCACAAGTGCCGTGTCAGGAAATCGTGCAAGGGAAAGCGGTGGGGACAAGCAAAGAGGCGTCGCAGAGGCAAGCTGCGTGGGGCGATTAACGAGACGCCCTGCATTTAAACCAAAGGCAAATATTCCACCGGACAAACCCAAGGGGAAGTGACCGGACTGATGACTCGCCGCTACAAGTGCGGCAGTGTGGGGTGGCGAGAAGGTGGGAAGGAAGTTTCAAAGGTGTGGTCACAGCAGACTGCTATGTGTTCCAGGCGTCTCGAGCGCGGGGGAGACGCCGGGAATTCTCATCTCTGCTTTTCCAGAAATGGGGTTGGTTGGTTTTCTTTTTGTTTGTTTTCATTGCTTTCTCTGTTTTTATTGTGTGTGTTAACTTATCGCCGATGGTGCAGTTATAACTATAACTTATTGGAGGCCTTGGAAGAGCGCTTCGTTTCGCTACAATAACTGTGCGTCGTGCGTATTCAGGTTTCTTAAGTGCCTTCTTACTTCCTGCAAAGCAGGAAGGATGGCCCATGTGCTCTCTACTGTGTCGCTCTCTGGGTTCTTTGAAGAAGTTGTCCCTAATGTAGTTGTTCAGGGAAGATAGACAGCCACGTCACGAGCCTCACTCTCACGAAAGTAACGACGCTACAGGCCGAAGAGGTAGCTATAGCACTGGCGATAACGCAAACACCTGCGGAAGTAGTCATCATGGACTCTCAGTCAGCGTGTAGGAGCTACCTTCAAGGCCGCATCTCACACACCGCAATGAAGATCTTAAGCCAGAACCCTCCAAAGAAAAGGGTATTGGTTGTCTGGACACCCGCTCACACTTCTCTCCGTGGCAATGTCTTTGCCCACGAGACTGCTCGAGGTCTGACCTTCCGAGCGCCGCGAGAGAGTTGGCTAGAGACGGCCATCCCCTTGACATCATTCCAGGAGGTGACGCAATACTACAGGCTAGCCCGGCTAACGCTTCCCCCTGCACACCCCTCTCTCAGCAAGAAAGAGGAGCGCTACTGGCGTCTCCTGCAAACAAACACCTTTCCCCATCCTACCAAGCTGCACTTTATCTGGCCTACGCAATACCACCCGCAGTGTCGATTCTGCAAAGCACCCTGCACTCTATACCACATGGTGTGGGAGTGCCAGCTCAACCCCTCAGTTTCCGCGATTTCTTACCCCTCGGTTGAGCAGTGGGAAGGAGAACTGGCCAGCTTGAGCGCCGAAGAACAGCTTCGGCTGATTCACCGGGATGAGACGGCTGGACGCTCCAACGGGGTCCTGGACTGAGGAAACCGACCACTTGGCTCTTTTTCTTTAATCAAGTTTACTCTCTCTCTCTTTTCCCCTTTTGTGAATCGCTTAGTAATTTGTCAAAGGCGCAGGCCATCATGTCTTTTTGGATGCTGCTTCGTAGAGAGTCGTTAAATTTAAGCGATGGCATTGTCCCTGTTGCTCTCGCGATGTGGAGCCTAGCGCCATTTCTGTTTCCAAAGACAGGCGCAAGTTGTACCAGCTGAAACAGATTATGCTGGAAAAAGAAATATATATATTGGTGGTTCAGCAAACAAAACTCGAATGTGGGAACTGCACCACCAGTATAATAAAGCACTTTCAAAACCTGTTTAGTGTCTGTCAGCCACGTGGTTGGCACGTCAGGAGGGTGTTGTCTGTCTGTTACAAATGATATTGCTATTCAAATACAAACAATTTCTTCGTGTGAAATAGGAAGGTTACTTTTTTGCGATTTTGAATACTGTGGTGGTGAATTTCGTGCCCTATATGTCTACGCTAGAAACGTCGTTCAAGAAAGAGGGGCCTTTTTTTTAAAGTTTCCGTCAACAATTAAGAGCGGAAGAACAAATTGTTTAAGTTGGGGATTTCAATTGTGTTTGCGAGGGGAAGAGATAGAAATGGACCACGGCAGGGAGCGGATAAGAGTGCCCAAATTCTTTGTGAATTACTTGAAGAGCGTGAACTTTTCGATGTTTCACACTGCGCAGGAAAAGAAAATGCGTTGAGGTTTACGGATTTTCAGGGAGCGAGCCACGCGCGATCAGATAGGGTTTACATTTCTTGCGATCTGGCTTCCACATCCGAAACATATTGCGTAAACTACGTTTATTTTAGTGATCACCCTTTTGTTGCTTTTTCCGTGGGATGACAGACAGAAGGGTACAAGCAATTTACTCGAGATTTGTGGAAGTTAAGCGTAAAGCTTTTGGAGGACGATACTCATATAATCCACAAAAGAAGCTTCTTGCAAACACACAAACGCTGAAGGAATAAGTTTGTGAAAAATGGGAATTGTTCAAGCAGGACTGTAAGCTTAACGCCATATAGAGGGGGACTGTACTCAGAAGGAAAGAGAAGGAAACCGAAAGACACCTGAAGCGTAATTCGAGGGAGATGCTCAGGCTGGAATGCGAAACACCTGGCGCTTTCCGGGATGACAGTACAACAAGGAACAAGCTAGAAGCAATAGATCAGCAAAAATGTGGGGGGCGACCGTGCGAGCGAGAGCAGAAAACTATTTGGCGGAAACGAAACGAGCGTGAAGTGAGGAGGCACGTTATTCTAAAACCAACACGATTAATGAAATACTTGTAGGCGGACAGCTTATCCGAGATAAAAAGGTCATAGGAGATGCTTTGGTACAACATTACACTACACTCTTCGGCCCTGCCATTCCCAGTATCGAAGACTTCAAACAAGACTTTCTTCGCTTTATGCCACGGCTAGATGACGATGTTAAAAATACATTAGAAGAACCCAGAATATTAGGCGAAGTAGAGAGCCCCATAGGCAATTTAAAGGGAGCCAAATCCCCTGGGCCGGATGGCTTGGGTGCCGCTTTTTACAAGAGGTATTCAAACATCCTAGCACCATTTTTGTATAGGGTGTTATGTGAAGCGTTCGAGGTGGCCGTTCTGCCGCTTTCTTTTTCGCGAACGCATACTGTCCTATTTAAAGAGCCAGACGACAGGGCAAAACTTCAGTCTGTAACTGGCTACAGGCCAATCGCCTTAGCCAATACAGACTACAAAGTAGTGATGAAGATTACAGCAAATACATTACAGGAAATAACGACAACACTAGTACGGCTGCATCAGGCATGTGGCATACGAGGTAGAAGCATAATAAACAATGTTCATGTCGCAGGCAGTGTTCTCCAGTGTTCGGATGTATATTGAAAACGAGTAGCAATGCTTCAGATTCATTGTGAGAACGCATTTAATAAAGTGTGTCACAAAATATTGTTCTGCGGTTTGGACTATGTCAATGTTGGGGATGTTGTGCAAAAGAGTGTACGTATGGCATATCGTAAATGTTTCACAAAATTAATGGTAAACAAGCATGCATCCAAAAGTGTTCCCGTTTTATCATCACTGTGACCGGGATTCCCGGCCTCTCCCTTGTTGTTTTGCGTTTTTCGAAACCTTTTTGTTTGGCCATACAAAATGATGGTGGTTTCCGCAAGTTTTTTCTCCACTCGAGTGAGATGAGACTATTAACATATGTGGATGACGGGCTGTATTCTGTGACGACACGGAGAGCATCAGCAAAGCAATAATGATAACAAATGAATTTTGTTGCGTTACAAAGAGTCCTGTTACTGATTTGGTCAGAGTGAGTGGTGTTTTTCATCGGGAGTGGGCGGCAGCACCAGTACTGTTTGAAAATGTATCTTGGTCTTTCACACTAGTGTGCTATCTCGGAGTTCACCTCCACAGCTATCAGGATAGCCGCGATTACTGGGAATAAGAAACGGTGAGGCTGCGCGAAAAGACAGCAAAGTGGGGAGGTCGAGCTTTGTCTGTTTTCGCGCGTGCCACAGTGTGCAACCTTTTTCTGTTAGCGAAGCTGTGGTACGTGATGCAAGTCCTTCACTGTTCGCGAGTTCAAGTTCAGAAAATACATCTTGTGTTTGCCGTGTTCATCTCGTTTTCAGTTTGGGAGCGTTCATGTAGAACCAATCTTTTCCGGCGAGTTAAGGAAGGCGGCGGGGTTGGGTTGTGTCACTTTTATATTCTCCAGCTTGTTAACCGAGTTTTTGTTTTTACGGGATACCAATGACCCTTTTCTGCGTACAATTTACAAAGTGTACTGTCAAAAGCGTTGCCAACGTTTCTTGTCTCGTCTGCAAAGGAAAGATGTAGTAGCCATAAAGGCTGTATGAAGAACGTTGTAGATTCCTTCAGGTTTCCAGCCGTACGGTTTTCAACCGAGCACCTAGCCACTGTGTTAAGAAAGGCAGTTACTAAAGACATGAAGGATGTATTGTTACCTTCGCCACTTTACCCATCAGCCTATACATCTGTTCTTGGTCAGGACGTGTTATCTCCTGTTAAAAATATGGCTGTCCCAGCAGCTGTTAAAACCTTTTTCTTTAAGCTACACACTGGCACCCTTTCCATTAGGATGTAGATGCACGAAAAAGGAGTGTTTGTCCAACGCCGCCTGTATAAACAGTGCCTAACGCGTGAGCGAAAAATGCCCAAACAGCCACTCTCCTGTTGCTCTCTCCTACCCTTCCCCGCTCCATAGCCTTCCAGCGTGCTTTCGTGTCCGCCAGCCAGCGCCGCTTCTCGGAAACTACGCAAAATAGTGGAAAGTTTGTTTAGCGTTCCCGAGGCGGCGCTCCTACGCCTTCTTGTTTTTCACCATGCCTGTCTGTCTTGGTCTGTCACTGATAAAACTTCCTTTGTCACGAAGCAAAATCCCTTGCGCTGCCGCAGGCTGATGCCGGCTTTGCGCGCTTATCTACTCGGATCACAGGCCCTGATATTTTCTGAGTGGGGCATCCCCCCTCTATCCCCTCCGCATTTAGGTATTGTTTTGACCCCCCTGTTCGCACTCGGCATCGGTACGCACTTCTAAAATTGAGGACTATACTGTAGAAGCGCCCGGACAACGTGGCGGGATCGCAGCTGCTTATCCTTTTGTTTCCTATAATTTTCTGAAGTTTACAAGCACGTGATATTATTGGAAAGTAATCGTAGAAGTAAGCGCCTGAACAAAAAACGTGCACGCAATTTTTTCTTCTCTAAATACTCCAGAATGAAAAATATCAGTAAAATAATGGCTGCCCCATCCGAAAATATCGTTTTTCTGTTAGCTATATGTCTACCCGACAATCAGTATGTTCTTAGACTATTTCAGTCCGCCTCCGTCTTTATCTTTGGAAAAATGCAGCAAGTATGAAGCAAGCGACACGTTGAACGAGATCCCCAGTGCGCCACAGAACTAGCGCCCCGTCACGGCTAAGATGTAAGCGAAACGGCCCTTGAAGCCCAACAGGCAAGCTGACAGACACACGTCGTAGAAGTGGGTGCAGCGTTCGCGACTCGCGAGCAGTGACGTAAGGCGAAATGTCCGCCGGCACGCGCCACATAGCGGATCAGTGCCTGAACTAAGTGTACCTACCCTTCCCATTGAAAAGCGCGCGACGCGTCAGGCAATGTTAATACAGGCGGCGTTGGTTTGTCGCTGGTTCTACAACTTGCATTTTGTGCAACAAATCGGAAACGGTTGAGCGCGTTTTTGTGGAGTGTTGGGCCGCCACCTTTTTCGGGAATGTGTTACAAAGTACATAAAAGATAGACCTGCTCCTTTCACCCCAAGGCATACGATTTCTTTGAATACCAGGTTACAACAGTGCGCCATATGACTTCATAATGGCTCTAGGCTTTCATGCCATTCGTAGGTGGAGGATGGCCGTGCGCCAGGCTGACCCTCATACCCTCACTGTGAACAAATACTTCGCAAAAAGTATTAGTTTGCTCTTTAAAGTGCACAAGTTGCAGATGCCCGGTTTAGAATGGTTACCTGTGCTAGAACTGTGTAGGTTTGATGCTTATTTTAACTTTTTCCGTCAGCCGAAATTCGGCTGGCGGTTTTTTATTAAGGTGTGCGAATATCAAATTTTTCGAATTCGAATCGAATACGAATATCTAGCGTCGAATATCGAATGGAATATCGAATAATTGAGGGGGGAAGTGGCTTTCGAATTCAACTTTTTTTATTTATTTGTGGAGTTTGATGAAACTGGCACAGAAATTCTAAATGCTTCTGTGATGACACCTTAAAAGCTTTAAGGTAATATTTTGAAAGCTTTTTAATTTACAAACTTTTCATTCTGTTCACCTTGTACCGAGCTTGAGCGGCCTATAAAACGTGACAGAACGCTTAGTCGAAGTGCTTTGCATTCCCAAATGAATGGACGAGGTCTTTTCCGCGGCCTCCGATATATCACACGCAGGGGAGTTTTCTCCCTTTCTCCAGAACGAGGAGGGGTCTATTTCCGGTCTGATGCCACAAAAAAGAAGGCATGGGCGCTTGCTCGCACGCGCGCGCTCAGGCAGGTAGGGCATTTTTGAAGCAATAAACGTTTGTTGTCGAGTGATCTGGTTGAAAGGGAATTATTGGGCTCATCACTCAAATTCCGAACTGAATCGAAACACAAAAGAAACGACAAAACTGTGCCTACAAGTTCAGACATACAAAAGGTTCGTATATAGCCGACGACGGCGGGTCGTCACAGGACATGCGGGAAATTAGCTGCGAAGTTCACCAGTGACTGCCGATCGGACAGCCATGGCTTCAATGACATAATTTAGGCCATGCCAACGGTGCATAATGAGGAGAACTGAAGAAAGCGCGGTTGGTTTTTCCGCGTCTTTCAGGGAGATTTGCGCGCTCACCGCTTCACGTGCACGTGTAATATTTGGTTCAGGTATTTCTGGTAGTGTAAGCTAAGCGTAGCGCAGGTTTACTTGCACTGCCCAGAGTGTTGCCGGGTCCCTTTAGAAACTGTTGAAAGTCCATCTCTCTCGGTCCCTGACCTTTGTTCTTGCTTTCTTTGTGGTACTTACTATACGTTTACTGTGAAGACATCCATGAGTTCACATGCCCACACGAAATGTTATTCGCAGAAGCAGGCGTGCCGTCGGCGACCAAGTATCACACAATACCGTCCGTAGCTTCTGTGTTTGCCCAATATAAAAGCAACCGACAAGCCTGGAAATCTCCTGTGTCACTACAATCTTAATTAGGTATGGCAATTACTCAAACATCGGGTGGCAAGAAACGTAGTTAGCTTGCCCAGGGTGGATCCAGCAAAGGATAAAAAGAACCGCAATATCCCGAGTCATCGCTTACCCACTCCAGAAACGCGCAATTGGTATAAAACATAGAGTAGGCGGTGTCTCTGGTGCCAAAGGATGATATTATTAAGACTTGTGCACCCAGTGTCGAAATACCCGATAAGGTATTTGGACACTGGTTTGTGCAAGTGGGTGCCGGCTGTAGCAGCCACCGACACAACTGTGTGACTTCCTTGTAAGGCGAGTCACCGCGTCAAGGCAGCGCATTGCGTGCCTGGCGACGTTATCTGCCCGCACTTAGATGCGCTGCTGGCAGTTGCAAGGTCGGTTCCTTCGAGCCCTCTTGACGGGGGTCACAAGAGCGCACAAGAGAATCTCCTGTTTCTTTATACGCATAAAAACTATATTTTAAGTGCGAATGCACTTTATAAGCGACCCCAAACCATCCACCGCCGGCGGCGGCGGCGGCGTCGGCGGCGGCGGCGGCGTCCGCAGTGCTCCTCTATATTTAAAAAAGAAACAGCATCCGGCGCCAGGTTTCGATCCCAGGACTTCGCGGCCGCAGCGCGACGCTCTACCGACCAAGCCATGGACGCGACGCTGATATCAGTGTTACTGACGCGCCTTATATCTTTAACGCATTCAAACTACGTCGTCAGCGGCGTGCGTTGGCGACTCAGCGGCGTTATAGCGGCTTGATAACTGCGTGGTGTACACGTGATACTACAAACCCGATGGAAGAGACGGAAGACAAGGCGGCGAGGCGGTGGGCTGCGGGGGCCGAGCGCAAGCGCCGCAAGCGGGCCGACAACCGTGCATTCGCACTTTCACATTCTCCCCCTCGGGGAAATGCGGGGGAATTTTTGATGCTTTCCGGTGTGCGCAGTCTGCGCAGTCCAAAAGTTTTTTTTTTTTAAGTTTAATGTTATAACACAGTGATCCTCGCATTTAAATGCGGTAAGGCCATTCGTCTCAAGGCAGTACAGTGCATTCTTGGAAGCGAAGCCCGCAAAACGGATTCGTGAGAATCAATTGTTATAAGAGCGCTGAGAAAACCAAAAGTTCAGCGCAGCCCGTGTCTGTATTCCCTCCTTGTGTAGCGTCTTAACACCGGTTCCCACTTCAAAATCTATGCCCAACTGGCCCCGAGTTCTACCTTAGTCAGAAATCCTTTTTTTTTGGTTCATAAACAAAGCAAAATATCATAACAATAAAATAATAAACAAATGTACGAACAAATGAAAGCCTCAAAAACAAACTTGTAATGGGACAGGAGTTTAACCCGTGTAAGCTGCATTTATTTTCTATAAAAGAAAAAGAAGCGACTTTCAAGTTCCTTTTGGAACTCTGAAGCCCCTCGTTTTTCCGGGCATCCTTGCAGCTGCAGCCGTCTGTCACGAAAAAGGTGATCGAGCATACAGTGAATAGCAGGCGTTGTGCTGCGTGCAAGGCCTCTTGTTCTGGACGTAAAGCAATGCATGCTCTGCCCAGCTACTGACAAATGTGCAGCTAATTGCACCACGGAATGTAAGCGACTAGAGCCAGAGCCCCGGAGAAACTTTGCGGAAAACTGGCAAGTCTACACGGACGTGGCGAGCCGTGCCCTTAATCGGAGACATAAAGGCTGTTGTGATGACAATTACTGAACACCTGACCATTGCCACAACAACTCTTTAGGTGGAGGAAGTGGTGTTTTTCTTGGTGATGCCGCGCACATCAGCCGAAATGGTCATCGTGGCTTGCAGGAGGCCTGTCGCAGCTTTCTAAACGGCAGGATTTCTAAATAAAATCCTAGCTTGATGTGGACGCCAGCTCATGCTTCGCAACGTCATTGAACACGCGATAGCTCGAGTTTTGGCCTACCGGCCACCGTGCGATAACTGGTTGTAGATGGCTATTCCCCTCGCCTCGTATCAAGAAATGACTCAACGCTAAGTTAAAACGCAGTCGGCGCGCTACTGCCCGGCCCTCCCGAAGTAAACAGCAGGAGCCAATTCTTAGGCTCCTCTAGTTTAATGCGTACGCCAATACGACTAGCTTCACGCCATCTCAGCCCTACACGTTGGACAAATCGCGCGAAATATGAAACATTTACCTCTACACAACACAAAGTACTTCCGCTATCACCGCAGATTTTTTTGTGTAGAGTTTTTGCATACTGTCACATGCGTTAACGACTTGACGTTTGGTTGATAAATATTTTTTTAATCGCAAGCATGACCCATTTTTTAAAAATTCGGAATGTCGGGTGCTGTATTTCTGCCTCTGAACAACCCATTTTTCAATTGTCGTGCCCATTTACTTTGCATAGAACAAAAATGGTTCTATTTGCATAATGCACTTCATTTGAGATAAGTCAGCCATTTTGCTCTAATTTGAAAACCAACATTAACAAAACCACATTGTATTTTGTCCGCTCTACGCCATCCTCAAGAACGAATGATTAAATTAGTACCACGCCGGTGGCCACCTTTGCAGTGTTGACAAGTTTGGTAATGCAAAAGGAAAGGAAAAACAAGGTATGTCTGGAGAGCTTCCAAAATTGTTAGCATCACTGTACCCTATTTTCCCTTGGTTTCAAACTAATTACTAAGCTCCTTTAACAGCGACACTAGAATAAGACTTGGCCAATCCGCCAGAGTGGGTGCGCGCCATTCTTGTTCCGGATCCAACCAACCAACCAAACTACTTTTTCGTTTTGGGCTTCGATGGCTGAAGGCAGCGAAAGCGCGCAGAAAATATTTGTACGTAAACTCTGCGTAGAGTAATGTAAACACAAGTGGCAGGCCTTTCTGTTTTTTTTTATATTGTTATTACTCAGCAGAGCACGCAAGCATCGAGCTGCCGCGCGAAGGCACAGCTCAAGGAAAAATTACGGTCCGGGATGGCGGCGGGGCGGGCAGAGCAGCGTCGACTTATCAGTGGGAAACACCGGCCCCACGTTACTTCCAAATATGTTGCCAGGGCGTCAATCCTAAAACACCATTTTGAAGGAGGAGAACGGCGTGAAATTGGACACACACACAGTATAGGGGAGCTATAACACGGCGTTGACTTACAACAGTGTGTTTTTCGACGTTCGGGCACATGTATGCCTCCACAGTCACAAAATACAAGAAAAAGCAAGACTAACAGGGTTGTGTCTTGTATAACCAATACTCCTCGTCCCTTAGCCGAAACCACTTGCGCCACAAACACGCGCCGCACTACGTTTGGGTCCAAAAAATATCTCTCTTTTCTGGAGAGGGTAACACAGGGCATGCTAACGCAGTTTTCTTATAAGTTTACTATTTCCGCGGCTTCAATTATTTCTCTAGTATTTTTTTTATTTCTCGCCATGACAATTCTATCAGAAAAGATAGGGAAGCATCCGCCATCCCTAGGGGGCCACACTGATCACTGTCTGCTTGAGTACCTGAATCAAATGAAGAAAAAAATGTCATTAGAGAATTCGACTAATCGGGTTGTGCATGAATGCCAAGCTAGGAAACCATGCCGGTAGTTCATACAGAAATTATTTGCCTGCAAATGATGGAATATGTTCGAGTAAATATTGTGCTCAAGGATTTTGCAACACACGCTCGTCAACGATATGGGTCTGTAATTGGGCGCCGGGCAACGGAGTCCGTTTTTATGAATGCGTACGACGTTAGCAGATTTTCACTGTGAGGGCAACTGACATGTAGACATAGATAATCTGAAAATCACAAGAAATTTAGACACCGTGGCTGCGCAGTTTTTGTCAAAACTAGACAGGGTATCGCGTTAGGACCGGGGCACAATAAGGTTTCAGTTCTTCAAGAAGTTTTAATACTCCATTATATCTTACATCTACATCTGGCATGGGCGGTAGATGGCACTGGGAACTTCCTGCACTTGGTGCACCCATTAGGGGGGTAGAAAAGACTGATTGAAAGTATTGGTTAAAGTGACTGGCTTTATCGACGTCATTAATTATAAATACTTGATCGGTACACAAACGATGTATAGTTTCTTTCTCCTTTCCGCTTTGTTTTACAAACTTCCATAGTTCTTTACGACTCCGTCTAAATTTTTCACTTAAGGAAGAATAAACTTCATCTTTGGCACACTTCATTTTCGTCGTCATTTCGTAGGAAATTATTTCGACGCTTTTGAAAATTTCTTCGTTCCTCTCGCCGACGTATCTCTTGAAGATACGTGTTTTCTTGTTGAGCAAAAGCTTAATCTTACGCGTGAACCAGGGTTATTTTTACGTTGTGTACCAGACAAAATTTTTGATGGAATGTGTTCGTCTATAAGTGATAGGAATATAGTTTTGAACCGCTCCCATAGTTCCTCTACACTAAAAGTTAATGAGGCTTCAATGAAACCATCATACTGCTCATCTATGACTAATCAAGCTATCACTAATCATACTGTAATCACCCTTCTCAAAACTGTACACTTTGCGCGGTTGAGATTTGGTTTTTTGCGGTCGGTCGCACGAGACTTTCCCATGTAGATAAACATTTGCGTTATCAATTGCTACACACCTGCCATCCTAGTGTAAAATGAAGACTAGTGCGAGTGGCGGACTAGTAGTAGGCGGAAGAAGAGGGTAAACTGACTTTGACGTGTACAAATTGCGGGTATAATGAACAACAAAAGATCCACGATGAGCCAACGCCTGTTCCAGAGCGATGAAACGTGACTGTTGAAACGGTAACGGTGCAAACCATGGTTGGTACGGTATAAGAAGGCGTGGGCTAGAAATGCGCGTTGCGGGTATCTTCCTGAAGAACAGTAAAACTCCCATTATTCCGGAATACACGTCCCATGTCAGCAAATATTTGTTTCATCGATTCGTGCACCCCTGGCGTCCTATTGTAAAACGAAGGGTAGCGTGAGCGCAGAACGAATAGCATGAGGCAAAGCAGGGTAAATTGACGTTGGCGGGTACAAACTGTGGATACTAATTACCAACAAAACAAACCACAACCGGCCAGCGCATGTGCGAGAGAACTAAAACGTGACTCTTGAAACAGTAAGGGCGCAAAGCATGCTAGGAACTTTATGCGAGGGGTGCACGGGAAGTGCCGTGTTGCCGTTATTTAAATCAGGAACCAAACATGCGCATAGATACCAGCGTCAAGTTCATGATAGACGGAATCACATGCCTAAGCATTATTCAAGATTTGTCAATGAATAATTTTTGTTGACAATGAGCCTCTCATGGAGCGTGATAATTCGAATGTAACAAATGCCAAGAGATGCTAGATTTAATCGCCACCCTTAATGAAATATTACAGTCGAGGAAGCTGAAACCCAGGATTGCGGGTAGCTGTTGTAGTCGCAATACTACGAGACCTTTTAGGTTAAGGAGAAATGCATTGCAAGAGCCTGCCTGGAAAGCCATACCAGTGTGCTTTTCAATTTCTAGGAGTAGTTGGCAATGCTCAATAAAAAACCTATCCTCATGCATGGCATACCGTGCAAAGTATGACGGAGTTGCCTGTCAGTAAAAGAAGCCTGTAGTTAAGCCCAGCACCTGTATTTTAGGTTCGCCACCCCCGCAGTCGTTTGCTCCTTTATTGGGAGCAACGTGTCAGGTATTGCTTGTCGAAAGCAAAAAGTCATTATTGAGCTCATGCAGACCCTAAGGGACACTCGGCGCCTTCCTGGAGTGCGCCACAAGCACGTTGTAGGGCTGGCTGATGCCATCAGCTGTCATTGGGTACGGTTCGAGCAGCGTGATTCTGCAGTCTTCCCAGAATTCGTCGCGCATGGTCCTCGGGATATTTTCGTCCAACTTGAAAAACGGGATGTATGAACCTGAAATAGAAAGAAAAATGTGCGTTAAAGATTCCTATTTTCTTAGTAAGAAAATTATTTATTAGTTTGTGTGGTAGGCGGCTTTTAGTATTTCTTTCCTTCACCTGACCAAGCTTAGAGATTGAGGACTACGGAAAACATGCACGCAAAAAGACGGCGCCCCAGAAAAGAAAATACAAAAACACACAGGACGGAGCACCTGCAACTGTATTAAAAAACGCAAACATATGTGACAGATCCCGACAACTCAAACTGATCGGCACGCACAAAAATATCAATAAGAGTACAAAAATATAAAAAGACAAATACCAACAATCAGGTGCACAGCTTATTATCCTTGCAGGTGTCGCCCCATTAATTCCAGCTCAGCGTACAGCAGACTGGGCGAAGGGGAGCTCACGCGCATCAACCCCTTCCCCTGCTAATTTTTTCCTGCTTCCACACACTTCATTTGGTACTGCCCATGTGCCTAAACCAAACGATTGCTTTTCTTTTCGAAAAATTACTTACAGGATTCGACCTTGCACTAGTTACAGTGTAGGACAGGTGCATATTGAAGTAGTACCACGGCAGAGCATCTTCTTGCTGAATCGCGCTGGTTCGCAATGGAAGTCATTCAGCCGACCCTCTAAGAAACTATTGGGTCACTCAGTTAAGTTTTATCTCTCTCTCTCTGTCTTCTAAGTAGCTATAATTGTGCTTCTACGTGAGTGCACTTCGCTGTATTACGTAGAACCGCAAAAATCGTACTGAAGTTGCCCATGTAACGCACGTTAGCCGTCAATACGCCTCGAGATTCGCGATCGCTGCGCCGCCTGCCGCCGCTTCTCCGCGGCGTTTGCGGGATTAGCGCTGCGTGGCTGATAGGTGGTCATGTGGTGTTTTGGTTCTCCTTCGCTTCCCTTTGCCTTTCCGCGCACTAAACAACTTGTTATGGTGACGTCTGTAAGCTAACTGCACGTTTAGGGCACTTAAAACAAACAGCTGCGTCTTGGTAGAGCGCTCTAACGCAAACAAGAGCTACCCGGGGAGGCGGTTCTGCGCGCTTCTTGGCGGCTCTTGCGGGCGTCGGCGACGGCAGCAGCATATCACCGCTGTCACCTTCGAACACGTCAGCACAAGTGAATTCTATTTATTGTCGCCTCGTTTAGACCTGATATTGCCACTTTAAGAGGTTGGTTCGATTTGCAGCGCAGACAACAAATGCGGCTTTGCTTCGAATATGTACGTCGTAGAAAAATATGTTTCGTGGATGTGATAACCCAATAGCTGACAAAAACTTGTGCCTTTTATGGGAATATAAGCCACGCGAAAATGTAAAGTACACTCAAAGGCTGTGCATTGTCAGATATGTGCCCACTCATGCCTTATAGTAAGAACCGAGGTATATGTTAATGAAACCATGGGAAAATGAATGGTCTGCAAGTAAGGAATAAATAGAATAGTCCTACGGGAATGAAAAAAAAAACCGAGTGCAGCTTCTGAAATGCTAAAGACGTTTGTTTGAGCAAGGTAGTATTTTCCAGACCAAGTATGTGCGAAATGCACTCATATTTCGCTCGATATGGGGGGGGGGGGGGAAGGAGGACGCTCAACTATCGTTGTTTAAAAATGCGGAGCAAAATCAATGAATGAACGTTTTAGTAATCACACCCACAAGCTGCGTGTTCACTTTTCGTTTGTTTTTCGCCTTCAACGAACGGCTGATCACTCGGCGGACGCATTTTTTGAAGAATACAGGGTAGGCAGTTCACAAGCGATACGAGGTGTCATTGGAAGAGTTGACTGATTGATTGCAGGGTTTAACGCGCCGACGCAACGGAGACGATGAGACACGCCGTAGTGGAGGGCTCCGGATTAATTTTGACCACCTGGAGATCCTTGACGTGCGCCGAAATCTCGTACGCACGGGCTCGTTGGAAGAGTATCGTATCTGATAAGGGTCTCTGATTTGGTTTATGCTAGATTCTGCAGTCTCCCTGTGTCATATGACGATGTTTCGAAGAAGAGTTTGGTCACGGACGCGGATTACTCTATAAGCCCATCTTCGCGCTTCTCGTGGAGGATAAATGTAAAAGATGAATCTTTGCGAGCGCTCACCTCGGGACAAGACGACCCAGCATTAAATTTCTCGTCGTGTGCTGACTCCGGAGTGTAATTTTGCATTATCCATCGTACTTCCTTGGTACAATGTTTGTGAAATTTATGCCGCATTGGCTTGTTCATGCTACTGATCAATATCTGATATGTGATATTGGCAGGCGTAACTTGCGTGCTGTCAGGTATGAGTGCTCCGCTGGATTTTGTAAGTGCACAGAGTCGATTTACATCATAGTGTGTATGGCCGCAACATGACCATTGGAGGAAACACTGCTTACGAAGACGCTGCCACTAAATTTCAGGGCAGCGGAATTGCAATCAGCTGCATGCAAATGCTGGCTCCGGGACGCCGTCCTGTGACACACGCCGGGCGCTCATATAGATCTCACTAAGATCGCGCCATAAACGTTTATACTCTCGTGAACACACCACGCTTGCAAACAGAGTGCCTGCTCCACGTTATTCGGTATTTCGAACGCGGACAAACGGTAAATCGCTGTCTTGAACGAGCCCCAAAAGCAACGGCAGCTGGGGGGAGCGGGCCGGGGACTCCCGCGCCTGCTTTCGAAACGGGCCGCTAGAGAGATTTCAGTGGCGCCCCTACAGGCCGCGCTCGAGGCGTATAGTCCCATACACCGGAATAATACGCGGCCAAGCATTCTTTAGGCCTTCACATTCCCATAAACTTTGAAGGATTTGCTCGTGTAGGCTTTGCCGGAAACGCAATAAGCGATTATCGCCCTTAATTTTGTTCTCACGTAGCCAAGAACGATGGAGGGTTATTTCAGTAAACAAGGTTTATTCTAGCGGCGTCGCGCTCCGCAACATCCCTCCAAGGACACAAGGGGCGCAGAAGCGCTGAACAAACAAGACTCACAGACTAGCGTGGGTGAATGGAATACCGTGCAAGCTTTATCGCTTAACCCGAATCCTTCCCTAAAAGTCGAATTAGGTCGAGAACGTTGCCCATCAAAGAAGAAAAGTGTAGGCTAGTGAGTAGAGCGCCAAGCACTCTCCCTATCAAACAAGGTTGCCGGGGGCGGCTCAAGACGAAATGTGGAAACGCGCTCAGCTCTAAAATGATAAGAGAGCAGGGCGCGGCCAACTGCTCGTAATAAAGCATACACAAGACACATGTGCACCGGAATGATTTTTCTTGAGAGGGGCGAACCCGTTTCACGGCCGTAGGAGGGGGGATAAATATATTATCTGCGAAATGCCGCATTTTCTAAGGGATATAACGAAGAAAGCTAGTTCGTGTTTTGAAAAATTGAAAATTTCGAAATTAATTTATAAAATGTTTATTACAGCTTATACATCACAAGAACAAACCCTTGCCTTTCGTAAAGGCAACATTTTACTGACAGGTTGATCGAAATACTGGTTTAAAAAATTTATCTCGCACCGATCAGATGACCATGTGAAATAAATGATGTGAGGCAACATTGCGAAAAATTGGTATTCGCTTCGCTTCCCGAGCGCGGCGGCCGATTTTCTGATGAAGGCGAACAGCAAAAAGAAAAAAAAACGTGTGTAAGAGATTTCGGCGTCCGTCGAGATCCGCAGGTGGTCAAAATTAAACCGGAGCCCTCCACTACGGCGCGCCTCATCGTGTGCTAAGCGTCAGCGCGTTAAAATCGATCAATCAATCAATATTCTTCCAGTCACTAATTCATAAATATAAGCACAATGCGTCTACAGGTGCTCACATCACGAAGTGCTTATCTCTGTGAAAGCTTTTTGGCTATCGCATTATTTTCACGATGCAGCTGAAGCATGCCGAGTCGAGACAGACGGCTGTCGGACACCGTCGAACGAAGTCACATTTTCACACGCTGAGTACCGTTTACAAACACCAAATCGGCACACCAAGTCTGGACTGCACTGGACTGGATTGGAAAGGACTGTATTCACAACGATCCTGCAGCGGGCGGTTGTTTGTTAGGACCCCCGTCCCGACGCGCCCCGTCGCGCGGAGTATGATGGCTGTTTGCAGAACGCCCCACATATCGCAATGTGTCCTCTCAGTGAATTCCAGGAAATCCACTCGGTACTTATAGAAGCCCACGCTGTTTCACTATCGACGCCAAAGTTCATCTTCACAGGTAAAGTTGTCGAAATGGTAGCATTTCTTAACTGGCTCGTAGAGCTTCGTTTTTAAACCTTGCTCGTTCACTCGACGCCTTTAGGTGACGTAAGAAAGGTAAAGCAAATGCGGAGGCGTCGTCAATTTTTCCTCTCGTGCTGACAACAGAGAGTCAAAGATGGTAGGTGTATTCCTCCGTGTGCCGGAGTGTTTAGCCAGCATGTATTTGGCTTGTAATGATTCCCTGCACACTGAGTTCTGCGCAAAGCTGTCCTGCTGCCTCTTCGGTCTCCGAATATAGGTCCGTAAAGACGTATTTCGCTTTTATCCTGTGCTAAGCTCATTGTCTCCGTCAGGAGACGGCATGTGATGCTGCACTTCTAAACTAAATCATTTGCAATGTATATTTCTTTACAAAGTACGCAGAAATTAATAAAGTGTTATGGTGCCTATTGCATTTTTCGACTGGGGCAGTCTTCA